>NC_053024.1:183340764-183368586 GCF_003073215.2 Triticum urartu | reverse complement strand
CGAGGCGGGTTGGTAGCGCCGAGGAGAAGCAGGCGGAAGGCCATGGTAGAGGAAGAGCGGCGTCGGGGTTTGGAGGAGGACGAGCGAGGGGATCGACGTGCAGAGGATGCAATGGCGCGGAGAGAGCGAAGGGGGAGAGGGGATCGAGCAGGGAGAAAAGGGTCACGGTCAAGAGTAGGGGTCGAGCGCGGTGCCTCTCCTGGCGGCACGAGGGAGGGATCGAGAGGGAGAGGTGCGCGAGGGATCGGGATCAGGAAGGCCTAGGGTTAGAAAGGAGGCTGGGCCTTAGAGGAAAAAGGGCCTAGGGTTAGTAGGCGCTGGCTGAGCTAATGGGCCGACCGGGTGGCCGAGGCCCAGGTAGTAGCTGCTACTGCTTTTCTATTTCTTCAGACAGAAAAACAAAAAGGAAAGAGCAGGAAAAAAAGGAGAGGAGCTAGAGAAATATAAAAATATACTCGTGATCCTAAAAATGAGCTCTATTTAACAAAATTGGTTTGGAGATTTTTAAAGGAAGTAAAAATAATTCAAGTTTGAATTAAATTCAAACTTGAACCATTTTAAACCCTAACCAAAACAATTTCAATAGAGATGAAATTTGACAGAGAGGCTAGGTGCATGGTGTTAGAATATTGAGGCAAAGATGAACATTAAAAGAGAAGGGAACGTGACACTTGCCAAAAAAAAAGGAAGTAGAGGGAAGGAGAAGGTGATGAAGCAAGATTCATGCATGGAACATGCAACAACTTAATATGTATGAAAAACACACAAAGCACATGATGACATGATGACTAAAGCATTGGGATTTTGCAAGTGTATTAAGGTGAATTCCAAAAGAATGGAAATATTTATAATAGCTCCCTAATATCGGGAGGATATGTTATAAAGAGAATCACCATGTGAATTCCCTCGGTTTAAATGGACCGAAGATCCATGCAATTTATTTAGTTGAGCTAAGAAAAGAAATGACATGATGACATGATGCAATGCACAAATAAAAGGGCGGCACAAATGAAACACACGGCGAAACCCGGAACACATGGAAGTCTTCTCGAGCATCGGTCTCGGGGCGTCACAACACTCCACCACTACGAGAGGATCTCGTCCCGAGATCTAGGATGGCACCGGAGGGAAACGGAAGAGGAAGAGAAAAGGTAAAACTAAGTTGCTTCTTTGACAAACGAGTGAAACCAAGGAACCTTGCGAGATTGAACAAATTTGAGAAAGAACACAACGAAGGTGAATAAGGTCGAAAACACTCCGATAGAAAAGAGGAACAAAGAACATTGGGAAAAAACCTTGAGGTTGGAGGGCAAGATATATATTGAAACCACTCTGGTTAAGAAGTTAAGCAAGACTTGAAATATTGAAAGAACTTGAGCAAAAGGGTACAACACTCCGGTTAAATGGATAAGGACGAAAAGAACACGATCCTGACAAAACAAGAAGATGGGTTGCAGAGAGCAACATCACAATGCCTCCGGAACGAAAGAATAGAATATAGATAATTGAAATAGGAGAAATGACGAGAAAATGCCAACTTCTGCCAAAATAGCTTGAGAAGGCATCCTTAGGAGAAGGGTCGAACGGAGTTGTTGAAAAAAACCAACAACGAAAAGAACAGGGTTGTAGTGGGCTTATGGAGAACATCTCAAAACTTTTAGGTGAAATTCTGCCACTAACAGGAACGATATATCCGATTGATAACAACAAGGAGATGAGAAGCTTAAATCACCGGGAGGATAGGTGAATAACTTGGGTCATTTATAAACACCACTATAGCAACAAACCTTAGGGGAAGCTTTAGGTGAAATATAACCGAAGATAACTCCAACGAAGAGATTGATGGATGTAATATATCTCATTATTAACAACATGTGAATCATGGAACATGAACTCAAATTATCAAGAATGATGTAATATCACCTCCAAAGATACGATAGACAGAAATGCACTCCGGATTACAATATGAAGAAAGCTTGAGTTCTTCTGAAAAGAATCTTGATGAGCACTTCGAGAAAGATTTAAATCCTTGATGACCAGTCATGTAAAGCCTTGTTGAAGAATTCTGGTAAGAAAAGAATGAACAGTCAAAATGAAGGATAAAAGAATAAGGTTGAAGCCTTGCAATGATTTAGATGGATCTCCGTGATAATTAGAGCTTGGAACTCCGGGAAAGAAAAGACAAGGCATCTCGAACTGAGAATATGATATGATGAACCACTCCGGAAAAAGGAATTAATCACTTGGGTGGAACAAGAATAAGAATTATGTTATGCATATCGTTCATCAATTAAATTGATGCCAAGCAACGGATTTGGCATATTGCTTATTCTCATAGAAAGGAATAAGGGAGATATAGCACAAACTTCGGAAGATCTTCAATAAACCACCGTAAGAATTGAAACAACGAATAGATTGATATGATAAATGAAGGAAGAAGAATCTTGAGCGAACCACCGTAAGAATTGAAAAAGAATGAATAAAGGATAACAAATCACCGGGAAGAATTTGCAAATGAACGAAGATGCTTGAGAGAAAACTAGATACATGAGAACGAAGGGATCACGAACTGATTAGAGATCACTTGAACGAAGCACCGGTAAGATTTTGGAGAACCATAGCTGAAAGCCGAGAATGAATAAATCTCAGATGATGGGCTCCGGATAAACAAACTGAACAGAATCTTGAATTGCTCCGGATAGGTGAAAAGAATTCTCACAATTGAAAACAATTATGAGAGGATGGTACGAAGCTAGTGCTATGAATCTTGAAGAGAAAGGAGCAAGATTTAGAGGAAAAATCTTCTTCGGTCTTCAATTCTGAGAATGATGACGAGAAACACCACCAAGAATAATTTAGGCACTCCGGGAGAATCAAAAGCGAATAGGTTGAGCCAACTATGAAAACAATTTGAAAGATCTTGGAGAAAGGCATTTGACTGATGATAAATCATTCTTACGTCAAACTTTGAAAAGAATTTGAGACTAACTCCGGGAGAATAAGAAGAGTCAGGTAAGAACCTGGAAAATGACCTGTGGGTTAGGGCCCACTCAAAAGATACACCGTTGAATGATTTGAAAGAGAGGTTGCACCGGTTGAATTAAATGACTTGAATGAGGTAACATCCTCGAAAGATCTTGAATGAAAGCAGAGTGGAAACACGAATATTCGGGATATCTTGAGCACTCCGGAACAATTGAATAGCGAGAAATGAATGAATATGATGAACACCGGTATAATAAAACTTCTGAAATGAGGAAAGGATATGATCAACACCAAAAGCTTGTATTGAAACCACCGGAGAAGAGAAGAAACAAAGAATGATAACTAGAATCTCCGTTAGTATCTTCATGAGAATCACCGGATAGAATATTGACGGAAAAGGATGGAGAGACTTCACAAGAATAAAAGATACTTGATTAAGACATCTGAGTCCTTAAAGAAACAAAGGGAGGGAGGGTGGGAAAACAAAGACAACTTGGAACGGATGAACCAAACACCGTTGAGAAGAACTGATAATTGATCTTGCAAATGTTGAAGTGATCGGATCCACTTGAAGAGAAACATGCCGGTAGAGAAGGAATTTAGATGACAATCTCGATGATCAAGAAGGATTTGTATTCACATAGAAATATGAGAACACCGCTTGGAAAAGGTATGGAATCAACATTTGACTTCGAAGCAACTCGAATACCACAACTCAAAACAAAACAAAGGATTGGCTTGCAGAATAAGCCGGAACAAACATATGACTGAGATTTCGTCCGAAGTTTTCATGGTGGGGCCTACACGGGCTCGATCGTATAGCACCATCATGTACAAGGCAGTGCACATGACATACGAAGCGTCCCCGAGTCGGCATAGCCAAGGACTCTTTAAGACACAACGAGACCACTATAAAACCGACCGTGAATAGGCGGACCACTAGACATCGAACCCCAATTTCATATCATACATCTGTCGGAAAGATATCCTAAGAGCTACTTGAACTCCCACTTATGAACTCCCGAAATTTTCCCAGTTATGCAATCAGGTGTTGGGGATACAGGGGAAGCATAATATCTCACCCAAAACTAGCAAATCCTACATCCAGCTGTATCCATCCTTCAACACATAACCAAGAAACCTTCGGAAATCGTCTACCTCAACCTTCGGAACGCATCCGTTATACAAGTTATGGCAATACTCTCGAACTCCCGCCCCAGTACTGGGTGGCGTCGAGGTTATCTCACCAACGAACTGCATAAAAGAGATTTTCGATGTCGGCGTACTAAAATCAGGTATTCCAGAACTGCAACAATAAAATTATGACGACAACACCTCAGAGCTCAACTCCCGGGGACACTTCCACAAGACCCCTGGCAGGAGGCACCAAGACAATGTTCTCATCATAAAACCATCGGAACGATTCCAAGATACCCGCGTGATCCTAAAATTTTTTTAGTGAAATTTGAGAAGAGAAGAGTCAAAACTCTACGTCAGAATGCCTTACCAGAGCGATGAGGAGACTGGGAAGTAAAAAGAATTCCTAAACTCTCCGATATATGATTCCTAAGTGACTCAAAACATTTTTCTAGACACAACTCGGCCGCTAAAAACGATCAAGCAATGGGGCTCCTAAGGTCGGGGAAGGCTCTGATTACCAACTTGTAACGCCCTCGATGCGGCTATATCTCCCACGTGTCGAAGCACGACTTAGAGGCATAACCGCATTGAAAGCAATGTCGCAAGAGAGGTAATCTTCACACAACCCATGTAATACATAAGGGAAAGAGATACATAGTTGGCTTACAATCGCCACTTCACACAATTACATGAATAAAGCATTACAACATCCAAATACAATCAAGGTCCGACTCTGGAACCAAAATAAAAGAGGAACCCCAAATGCGACAAAGGTCCCCGATCGACCCCAACCGGGCTCCACTACTGATCAACTAGAACGGAACAACACAAAGGACAAGATCTTCATCGAGCTCCTCCTGAGCTTGGTTGTGTCATCTGCATGGACTCATCGGCACCTACAAGCTGGTTTTGGAAGTATCTGTGAGCCACGGGGACTCAGCAATCTCGCACCCTCGCGATCAAGACTATTTAAGCTTATGGGTAAGGTAAAGCTATGAGGTGGAGCTGCAGCAAGCGACTAGCATATATGATGGCTAACATGCGCAAATGAGAGCGAGAAGAGAAGGCAAAGCACGGTCGATAAAAGTATGATCAAGAAGTGATCCTAAAACAACCTACGTCAAGCATAACTCCAACACCGTGTTCACTTCCCGAACTCCGCCGGAAAGAGACCATCACGGTAACACACGCTGTTGATTCATTTTAATTAAGGTCGACTTCAGGTTTTCTACACACGCGGTTGATGCATTTTAATTAAGTTAACTTCAGGTTTTCTACAACCGGACATTAACAAATTCCCATCTACCCATAACCGCGGGCACGGCTTTCGAAAGTTCAAAACCCTGCAGGGGTGTCCCAACTTAGCCCATCACAAGCTCTCACGGTCAATGAAGGATATTCCTTCTCCCAAAGACCCGATCAGACTCGGAATCCCGGTTACAAGACATTTCGACAATGGTAAAACAAGACCAGCAAAGCCGCTCGAGTGCCGACATCCTGATAGGAGCTGCACATATCTCGTTCTCAGGGCAACACCGGATTGTCCGACTTCCGGTAGGCCAGCCCAGAGTTGCCCCTGGTGGCCACCGGCGGTCGACAGGTTCGGACCAACACTTAGACAAGCACTGGCCCGGGGGGGGGTTAAATAAAGATGACCCTTGAGTCTGCAGAACCCAAGGGAAAAAAAGGCTAGGTGGCGAGAATGGTAAAACCAATGTTGGGCATTGCTGGAAGAGCTTTACTTAAGGCGAACTGTCAAGGGGTTCCCATTATATAGCCCAACCGCGTAAGGAACGCAAAATCCGGGAACATAACACCGATATGACGGAAACTAGGGCGGCAAGAGTGGAACAAAACACCAGGCATAAGGCCGAGCCTTCCACCCTTTACCAAGTATATAGATGCATTAATTAAATAAGAGATATCGTGATATCCCAACAAAATATCCATGTTCCAACATGGAACAAGCTTCAATCTTCACCTGCAACTAACAACGCTATAAGAGGGGCTGAGCAAAGCGGTAACATAGCCAAACAACGGTTTGCTAGGACAAGGTGGGTTAGAGGCTTGGTTTAACAATATGGGAGGCATGATAAGCAAGTGGTAGGTATCGCAGCATAGGCATAGCAAAAGAGCGAGCAACTAGCAAGCAAAGATAGAAGTGATTTCGAGGGTATGGTCATCTTGCCTGAAATCCCGCAAGGATGAAGAACGAGTCCATGAAGAAGACAAACGGACATAGTCGAACGGTCCTCACAAACCGACGTTATCGGAACCAACCCGAAGAAGCAACACCGGAAAGAAGCAAACAACATAGTAAACAAACCACACATGACATGGCATGATGCACAATCAAGTATGATGCATGTCCGGTTTAAGGCATGGCATGGCAAAGTGCACAAACAATCACAAATTAAGTGGAGCTCAATTATGCAACGGAGTTGCATATTGAAGAAAACACCACATGACTTATTTAGTTCTCTCTCGTTTATGTATCAAACAATATTAAATGTTGGTTAACATGGCAAGAGGTGAAGCATAACAAAACTATACCTATCTAAACAATTTAAATGGGACCGGATATAACAAAAACAATCCGGTAAATCCCCATATGCATTAGCAATTTAATGCAACAACAATTTTAAACATCTTAAAGTTGTTAACATGATGCGGATGACATGTTCAAGTTTATGCAATTTTTATTAAAAGTTGACAAGAGCATTAAGAAGCATTTGTCACCGTGGTGGAAAGAAAGTGTGCCATGGCGACGATAACGGAAACGGTGCCACTGCAACGTTCTGTTTCCGGAAACTCGATTGAGATGCCGGTGGAAAGGAACAAGTGTGAGCGTGTCATGCGATGAACGGTGGGGTGATCTCGGATAACGAGTTCCCACGGAGACGACAGTGCCAAGCGAGGGAAACATCTACCGATCACGGGAGGATACAACATCCAAACATGCACCTCAAACAACACATGCATTCGTTCACGGGCCGTCGTCTCGGGGTTATACCTTCGAAGCATGCAATCAGGACGGTTCTGTTTGGTGCAAAGTAGAGGAAGTAGACGTTCTCGGAAGTAGACATTCTCGGGATGTTCGAAGTGGAAGTAGGGGTACATGACAACGGTAGAGGTACTCGTGATCTTGGTGGCAGTAGTCATTCACGTTCTTAGTTGCATAATTTTCCATAGATGTTCGGGATCACGACGAGGGACTTGACGTCCACGGAGGCTTCGAGGGTCGATGGTAGTTGTTCCCGTATCTTCGTGGAAGTAGTCGTACTCGGCGATAGTGGTACTTGGCGTTTCGTTCGGTACTCGTTCGAGCATCCAAGGTCTTCGGCGCTACGGTAGTCGAACTTGACGTTTCCAAGGGGCTCCGGATGTCGTGGTACTTGGCGAATCTGCATGGTCGTACACGTCCGTAGGAGTTCGAAGCCAATGGTAGAGGTACTTGGCGATCTCTGAAACGTCTTGTGGCGGTTCCTATCTCGACAGCAAGTCTTGACGGTCCAAAACTCCAGGAACGAAGGTGCACAAAGGAACCAAAATGCACGGGGTTCTCGGTCATGGCCATGCCAAAACTTCTCACGGATGGCCGACAAGGACGAGTGGAGGCACGCACGGGAGGTGCTCGGGAGGGCGCCATGGTTCTTCATGCATGCTCGAGCAGCGAGCCCCTCTCGCAGGGACGCGGCGTGGAAGATGGAGCTCGGGCTCCTGGACGCTACTGCGGGCATGAATGGATGGGAGATGGGGAGCTCTGGCTGGACGGCGCTCCAGCGGGCAAGGCGGCGGCATGAGTCAGTAGGCGGCTCGGCTTTGGGAGGAGGCACGCTGCGAAGGCATGCCTCGCGGTCCACCAAATGGAGCAGGGGAGGCACACGGGGGAACCACAACGAGGAGAAGGGAGCAGAGGTGCGCGTCGGGGAAGGCAAGCGGGAGGTCAGCGGGTGCCCGCGGCAGCGGTGGCTCCCCGGCCAACGGGGCGCCATGGTCGCCTGAAGAGGCCGCGACAGGGGGTCGAGCGAGGCCTGGGCGGCGCTAGCGAGAACTGGACGAGGGGAGAGAGGAAGATGGGGACGAAAGGGATGGAGAAGAAAGGAGATCGAGGGAGATAAGGGATGGGGATCGAGCAGCGTGCGCTGCCTGGCTCGGAGCGTGCGTGAGAGACGACGCTGAAGGGAGGCGAGGGAGATGCCAGGGGATCGGGCAGAGGAGCGAGATGGGATCGAGGCGAAGGGTTTCTGGCGACGCGAGGGGAAGGAATCAAGGGAGAGGGAGATGTGGGATCGAGGCCTAGGGTTACGAGGGTGTGCGGGCTGGCCTTAGAAGACGCAGATGGGATGCTGAGGCCCAACTGGACTGCGGGGAAGCAGGCCGCCTGGCCGCTGGGCTCTGCTTTCTTAACCTCTCTCAATGTCCTTTAACAGAAAGCAAAGAGAGGAGAAAAATGGAAAAGAAGGGGTTAGAGAAAACATTTGGGCATGCGGTTAAATTTCCCGGACTCATAAAAATGAGTTTGTTCCGAGAAAATGCATTTGGCACCGCTTGGAAGGATTGCATTCAAACACATTTGAATGTGATTCAAATAGGTTTGAATTAACATATCTTTTTTGGAGAGTCCAAAAATGTTCGGAATTTTTGTGGAGATCGGGAAAGCGATGAAAGAAAATATGGGCAAAGTTGGAGACCATGAATTAAGATAACAAAGGCATTGGGATATTTTGCAAGTGTGTTTGCGGTAAATGCAATAAATTGGAATATTTACTATAGCTCTCTAAATATCGAGAGGATATGTTTTAAAGAGAATCACCATGTGAATTCCCTCGGTTTAAATGGATCAAAGATCCATGCCATTTATCTAGTTGAGTTGCAAAAGATTTATGAGATGATGGCATGATGACATGATGCAATGCAAAAATAAAAGGCCAGGCACAAATGAAACACACGGCGAAACCCGGAATATATGGAAGTCTTCTCGAGCATCGGTCTCGGGGCGTTACAATACAGGTCTCCTCTGTTGGGGAACATAGTAATTTCAAAATTTTCCTATGCACACACAAGATCATGGTGATGCATAACAACGAGAGGGGAGAGTGTTGTCCACGTACCCTCGTAGACCGAAAGCAGAAGCGTTAGCACAACACGGTTGATGTAGTCGTACGTCTTCATGATCCGACCGATCAAGTACCGAACGTACGGCACCTCCAAGTTCAGCACACGTTCAGCCCGATGACGTCCCTCGAACTCCGATCCAGCCGAGTGTTGAGGGAGAGTTTTGTCAGCACGACGGCGTGGTGACGATGTTGATGTTCTACCGACGCAGGGCTTCGCCTAAGCACCGCTACAGTATTATCGAGGTGGACTATGGTGGAGGGGGGCACCGCACACGGCTAAGAGATCAATGATCAATTGTTGTGTCTCTAGGGTGCCCCCCTGCCCCCGTATATAAAGGAGAAAGGGGGGTGTGGCCGACCAAGGGAGAGGGCGCGCCAGGAGGAGTCCTACTCCCACTGGGAGTAGGACTCCCCCCTTTCCTAGTTGGATTAGGACTTGAGGGGGAAGGAGTGGAGGAGAAGGAAGGAAGGGGGGGGGGCGCCCCCCTCTCCTTGTCCTATTCGGACTAGGGGGGGAGGGGCGCGCGGCCAGCCCTCGCCTCCTCTCCTCTCTTCCACCTAGGCCCACTAAGGCCCATTTGATTCCTGGGGGGTTCCGATAACCTCCCGGTACTCCGGTAAAATCCCGATTTTACCCGGAACACTTCCGATATCCAAACATAGGCTTCCAATATATCAATCTTCATGTCTCGACCATTTCGAGACTCCTCGTCATGTCCGTGATCACATCCGGGACTCCGAACAACCTTCGGTACATCAAAACATATAAACTCATAATATAACTGTCATCGTAACGTTAAGCGTGCGGACCCTACGGGTTCGAGAACTATGTAGACATGATCGAGACACGTCTCTGGTCAATAACCAATAGTGGAACCTGGATGCTCATATTGGCTCCTACATATTCTACGAAGATCTTTATCGGTCAGACCGCATAACAACATACATTGTTCCCTTTGTCATCGGTATGTTACTTGCCCGAGATTCGATCGTCCGTATCTCAATACCTAGTTCAATCTCATTACCGGCAAGTCTCGTTACTCGTTCCGTAATACATCATCCCGCAACTAACTCATTAGTTGCAATGCTTGCAAGGCTTAAGTGATGTGCATTACCGAGAGGGCCTAGAGATACCTCTCCGACAATCGGAGTGACAAATCCTAATCTCGAAATACACCAACCCAACAAGTACCTTCGGAGACACCTGTATAGCACCTTTATAATCACCCAGTTACGTTGTGACGTTTGGTAGCACACAAAGTGTTCCTCTGGTAAATAGGAGTTGCATAATCTCATAGTCATAGGAACATGTATAAGTCATGAAGAAAGCAATAGCAACAAACTAAACGATCAAGTGCTAAGCTAACAGAATGGGTCAAGTCAATCACATCATTCTCCTAATGATGTGATCCCGTTAATCAAATGACAACTCATGTCTATGGTTAGGAAACATAACCATATTTGATCAACGAGCTAGTCAAGTAGAGGCATACTAGTGACACTCTGTTTGTCTATGTATTCACACACATGTATTGTGTTTCCGGTTAATACAATTCTAGCATGAATAATAAACATTTATCATGATATAAGGAAATAAATAATAACTTTATTATTGCCTCTAGGGAATATTTCCTTCATCCTCTCCTAAAGCCTTCGAAGACTTTGGAATTGTCAGCTTCCATAACCACAAGACAACGGTACTTACCAAAGACAACAACCATATCAAGATCGCAAAGCATTGACACAGACATGAGGTTGTATCCTAAGGACTCGACAAGCATGACTTTGTCCATGTGTTGATCCTTTGTGATCGCAACCTTACCTAGACCCAATACCTGACTTTTGCCTTTGTCAGCAAAGATGATATGGTTCAGATGCGACGGAGATAATGGAGCATCCATCAATAGATTCTTGTCACCAGTCATGTGATTTGTACATCTACTATCGAGGACCCACTCAGTGGCTTTGGGTTGATCATCCCGCAGATGAATTAGTGCAGCTTACGAACTCATATACTTCTTCAGTGAAGAATATGACATCAAATCATCAGATCAATTTCATCAAGCAATAGAACAGATAAAGCAGTATGAGGACGTGAGAAATGAAAGTTCATTTCTTCATGGTTAGCTTACGTCCTATCAGGCACATTCAGGTCTCCAGCAAATTCTTCAGATGATTACATACGTCTGGAGACCTGACCCTGCAGAAGAGATTAGTTCTTTTTCTTCACCACCCACATCTGAAGGGGTGCCAAAGAGTTCATCACTCTGCGAGCTCCATACGAGAAAGGTGGCATAAAAGCCAGTCCATTTCATTTCACATAAGAGGAGTTAGGATAAGCATATGAATAAGCAGATAAATTCTTCGAGGACTCATGAACATGATGATTAGAAGAATCTCATATTCATAACCCTTAGCTTTTCCCTGCGAAACAGAGTTGTTAGCACAATGATATTCATGTGAGGACTATGATCCTTCTGAGGAATTTGGTCCATATGAAGAATTTGATCCGGGGTTCCTATTCTTCATAGGTGGTGTCCTGAGGACACTCACCTGAAGACTTTCAAGGCACCTTTTGGGAACCCAGATTTTCTTCATAGGGGAACCGTGCCTGCAGTTAGTGCCAACGTATCTAGCAAATACTTCACCATTCTAATTTTTGAACAGTTTATAGTTGGAGTCAAATGACTCATCATCAGAATGAGGAGATTCACATGAAAATCCAGATAAGTTAGATGGATCAACTGGAGGTCCCTTTGCAGCAACCCATGAGGTTTTGGGGTACTGCTCAGGCTTCCAATATATACCATCAGCATTGAGTTTCCTCTCAAAGGCAATACCCTCTTTCCTAGGGTTCCTGTTGAGGATCTGCTTTTTAAGCACATCACAAAGAGTCGGATGCCCTTTGAGGCTTTTGTACATGCCTGTCATGTACAATTCCTTCATCCCTGCATCGTCAGTGATACTAGTAGTGTCCTCAGGTGAGGAATTAGTGATAGCAGAGGCAGGTGAAGAATTTGAAACATTAGCAGCATTTGAACATTCACGTGAAGAATTAGCAGATTCACGTTCAATGCACTTCAAGCATGGAGGAACAAATTCTTCCTGAGAAGCGCTGTTTGTTGAGCAAGTAATGAATCACGCTCCTTCTGAAGATCTTCATAACTCACTCTTAGCTTCTCAAGATCTTATTTTGTTTGAAGAAGTTCATAAGAAAGCTTCTCATGATCAGATAAGAGAGTGTTATGATGATCTTGAAGGGTGTCATACTTAGTATGAAGTCTCTGAAGATTTTCAGCCAAAGCTTTTGACTGATCCATTTCTTCACCCAACATATCATCGCTCTTATTTAGCATGTATTGAACTTTTTCCAAAGCTCTTTGTTGTTTAGTGGCAAGGGAAGCAAGTTTGACATAGCTGGGTCCAAATTCATCACCAGATTCATCATCACTAGATTTGGATAGGTAGCATTCAGTTACCTTAGCACCTTTAGCCATAAGGCATGATGCAGAAGATGATGATTCTGGTTCGAATGTCATCGCTTTGAGAGATTCCTTGAAGTCCTCAAACCAAGGATCATGACAGGTTCAATGACCTTCATAGACCTCAGAGAGACGGTCCCGGATAAGCTTCGCATGATCGAGATGCATGATATTCCTGAACTAATTTTGAGACAGAGAGGAGCAGATGATGTCCTTCGCCATGAGGTTGAGAAGAGTGTACTTGCCAATGTCATCGGCTTCCGCCATCTTCACAGATCGGTCAGACCAATCTCAGTGATTGTCCACAGCTCGCTGTTCGTCGCCATGAGACGCTTCTTCATCATGGCCTTCTACTTGGGATACTCGTGACCGTCAAAGATGGGGCATGTCACTTTCTTCATACCTGCGGTCGACATAACTAAAACTCCAGGCGGTTAAACCAAAATCACATAGAACAAGGGAGTACCTTGCTCTGATACCAATTGAAAGTGCGTTATATCGACTAGAGGGGGGTGAATAGGCGATCTTTATGAATTCTTCACTGAGGAATTTGCAGGTGAGGAAATTCCTTAGCGAAGACTACTAGCAGCAGAATAAGTACTCAAAAGTAAACATAACAGAACACAAGCATAGTCATCATGATGAAATGAAGACAGGCACAGAGTACAGAAAGCGTAAGCACAGGATAACACAGGATGAAGACAAACAGACTGAAGAAATTGAACTAAGGAATTTGAGAAAGTCTTCAGTCAAAGTCTTCAAACACAGATACGAACAAGCACTCAACACAGTTATGAGGAACTGAAAGAGTTGAGGAAATAGAACCAGTGAGCTTGGTGAAGACAATGATTTGGTAGACCAGTTCCAACCGCTGTCTCAGTTGTACATTTGGTTGGAGCGGCTAGGTATTTAAACCTGAGGACACACAGTCCCGGACACACAGTCCTCACCGTATTCTCCTTGAGCTAAGGTCACACAGACCTCGCCCAATCACTCGTGGTAAGTCTTCAGGTGACTTCCGAACCTTCACAAACTTGGTCACTCGGCGATCCACAATTCCTCTTGGATGCTCTAGACCTTGACGCCTAACCGTCTGGAAGAAGCACAATCTTCAAAGGTAACAAGCGTCGGATCCACGCAGGATCAATCTCTTCAGTGATGCTCAATCACTTGGGGTTTGTAGGTGTTTGGGTTTGGGTTTTCCTCACTTGATGATTTTCGCTCAAAGTCCTCGGAGGATGGGATGCTCTCAAATGAAAAGTGTCAGTTTCTCTTGGAGCAGCAACCAGCTAGTGGTTGTAGGGGGCGGCTATTTATAGCCTAGGGAGCAGCCCGACATGATAAGACATAAATGCCCTTCAATGATATGACCATTAAGGTGGGTAGATATTTTGGGACAGCTGGCGCATAGCACAGCAACGGTCGGAAATTTGAGTATCAAATTCCTCGGGGCTATCATGTTCCTCACTATGTAGGTAATCCGCACTGGCAAATTCCTAACTCCTCAGTCAGAACAAATTACTCAGAGACCAGAAGAACTTCGTCTCTGTCACTGAAGAATATGACTGAACTGTATGAGATTTCCAATGGCTTCACTTGAAGGGATTGGTAGGTGTAAGATTTTGAGTTGAGCATCACATGGAAAATTTTCCTTAGTATTTCCTCGACCCCCTTTAACAGTACGGTGTTTCCTATGACTCAATAAAGAGAAAAAGAAACTACAAAAACAAAAGTCTTCACGCTTCATGTTCCTCGGATGAATACCAAGTCTTCATGATTGCACCAATTTCTTCACTTTCAAAGTCTTCAGAAAGTCTTCAGAAATCCAAAGTCTTCAGTCGAAGAACTTCATTTTTAGGGGTCGACTTTCTCTGTAAATATCAAACTCCTCATAGACTTATAGACTCGTGTACACTAAAAAACACATTAGTCCCTTAACCTATAAGTCTTCAATACACCAAAATCATGAAGGGGCACTAGATGCACTTACAAATACACACTTCTCAACCTCACGGCGAAGCACATCATCTGATCTAGCTTTTCACAAAATCAGTTCAGGAACGCTATGCATATCAACCATGCGAAACTCATCTGGGACCGACTCTCTGAGGTCTATGAAGGTCATCGATCTCACCATGAACAATGGTTCGAAGAATTCATGGAATCATGCAAGGCTATGACTTTCAATCCAGAATCATCATCCTCTGCACCATGCCTTATGGCAAAAGGTGCCAAGGTAACTGATTGCTACTTATCTGAGTCAAGTGATGATGAATCTGGTGATGAATTTGGACCCAGTTATGTCAAACTTGCTTGCCTTGCCACTAAACAACAAAGAGCTTTGGAAAAAGTTCAAAACATGCTGGATAAAAGCGATGATATGTTGGGTGAAGAAATGGATCAGTCGAAAGCTTTGGCTAATACTCTTCAGAGACTTCAGTCTAGGTTTGAAACCCTTCAAGCTCATCATAACACTCTCCTATCTGATCATGAGAAGCTTTCTTATGAATTTCTTCAAAGAAAGTAAGATCTTGAGCAGTTAAGAGTGAGTTATGAAGATCTTCAGAAGGAGCGCGATTCATTACTTGCTCAACAGATCAGCGCTACTCAGGATGAATTTATTCCTCCATGTTTGAAGTGCATTGAACGTGAAACTGCTAATTCTTCACCTGAATGCTCAAATGCTTCCATTGTTGCAAATTCTTCAACTGCCTCTGCTATCACTAATTCCTCATCTGAGGACATTGCTAGTATCACTGATGATGTAGGGCTGAAGGAACTGTATATGACAGGCATGTACAAAAGCCTCAAAGGGCATCAGGCTCTTTGTGACGTGCTTTAAAGGCAGATCCTCAACAGGAACCCTAGGAAAGAGGGTATTACCTTTGAGAGGAAAATCAATGCTGATGGGACCTACTGGAAACCTGAGCAGTATCCCAAGACCTCATGGGTTGCTGCAAAGGGACCTTCAGTGGATCCATCTACTTTATCTGGTTTTACATGTGAATATTCATATTCTTCTGATGAGTCAATTGACTCCAACTATAAACTGTTCAAAAATCAGAATGGTGAAGTATTTGCTAGATATGTTGGCACTAACTACAGGAACAATCCTCCTATGAAGAAAATTTGGGTTCCCAAAAGGTGCCTTGAAAATCTTCAGGTGAATGTCATTATGACACCACCTGTGACGAATAGGAACCCCAGATCAAATTCTTCATATGGACCAAATTCTTCATATGGATCCAAGTCCTCATACGGACCAAACTCCTCACATGGATCAAATTCCTCAAAAGGATCAAAGTCCTCATGTGAACATCATCGTGCTAACCCGTCTATTTCGTAGGGAATAACTAAGGATTATGGATATGTGCATTATTTTTCAAATCATTATGTTCATAAGTCCTCGAAGAATTTCTCTGCTTACTCTTATGCTTACCCTAACCCCTCTTATGTGAAATGAAGTGGATTGGCATCTATGCCATCTTTCTCTTATGGAGCTCGCAAAATGATGAACTCTTTGCCACCCCTTCAGATGTGGGTGGTGAAAAAAAGAACTAACCTCTTATGCAGGGTCAGGTCTCCAGACGAACTTAATTGTCTGAAGAATTTGCTGGAGACCTGAATTTGCTTGAAAGGACGCAAGCTAATCATGAAGAAATGAATTTTCATTTGTCACGTCCTCCTACTGCTTTATCTGTTTTATTGCTTGATGAAATTGATCTGTTGAATTTAATACCATATTCTTCATTTATGAAGTATATGAATTCGTAAGCTGCAATAATTCATCTGCGGGATGATCAACCCAAAGCCACTGAGTGGGTCCTCAATAGTGGATGTACAAATCACATGACTGGTGACATGAGCTTATTGATGGACACTGCTTTATCTCCATCTCATCTAAAGCATATCACCTACGCTGACAAAGGCAAAAGCAAGGTATTGGGTCTAGGTAAAGTTGCAATCTCAAAGGATCGACACATGGACAAAGTCATGCTTGTCGAGTCCTTAGGGTTCAACCTCATGTCTGTCTCAATGCTTTGTGATCTTGATATGGTTGTTGTCTTTGGCAAGTATCGTTGTGTTCTGATCATGGAAGCTGATTCCAAAGTCTTCGAAGGCTTCAGGAGAGGAGATTTGTATATTGTTGATTTCACTACAGGACCACAACCTGCTACATGTCTACTTGCAAAAGCTTTAGAAGGCTAGCTATGGCATTGTCGACTTGGTCATGCTGGCATGAGGAATTTTCACATGCTCGTGAAGAAGAAGCATGTCATTGGCATTGAAAATTTCAAATTCCTCAAGGATCACTTATGCGGAGACTGTGAAGATGGAAAAATGACCAAGGCCAAGCATCCAGCAAAGACTATCATGACTACTACTTGACCATTTGAATTACTTCACATGGATCTCTTTGGCCCTACTCACTATGCCACATTTACTAATGTAGCATCCTTATATGGATTTGTCATTGTTGATGATTATTCTCAATAGACATGGGTCCATATCATCACTTACAAAACTGAAGTGCAGGAAGTCTTCAAACGATTTTCATCGAGGGCTTCAACCAACTTTGGTGTGAAGATCAAGCACATCAGAAGTGATAATGGAACTGAGTTCAATAACACCGGTCTTGATGACTATCTTGATAAACTTGGTATTACTCATGAGTTATCTGCTCCTTATACTCCTCAGCAAAATGGCGTCGTGGAGCGCAAGAACAAGACTCTTGTTGAGATGGCCCGCACTATGCTTGATGAGTACAAGATGCCTCCTCGCTTTTGGCCTGAGGCAATTGATACTGCGTGCCACATCATTAATAGGGTATATCTTCACAAATTCTTCAAGAAGACTGCATATGAATTCCTCACTGACAAGAAACCCAATGTGAGTTATTTCAAAGTCTTCGATGCTAAATATTGGATTAGAGATCCTCATCACAATTCTAAATTTGCACCGAAAGCACATGAAGGTTTTATGCTCAGTTATGGTAAGGACTCGCACACCTACAGAGTCTTCCACACCTGTCATCACAAGGTTGTTGAAACTGTAGATGTGCGGTTCAATGAAACTAATGGCTCGCAAAGAGAGCACCTACCTCCTGTGACAGATGAAATACCTCCTAAGGAATCTATCAAGTTCAAGGCTATAGAGGATGTCATTCCTACCGAAGAATCTGCTGAAGAAGTCATTCCAGAACATGAAGAACGTCATGCTGATACACCTGAGGAAAATGGTGCTGAAGAAAATGCTAATCAAGTTCCTCAACGACAACCCGCTCATCCTCGCATTGCAAATGAAGTGCAATTTGAGAAAATCATCAGCGACATCAACATTCCAGGTCCTCTCACACGCTCAAGAGCTTCACATTTATCTAACTTTTGTGGGCACTTTGCTTTCGTTTCTATCACAGAGCCCACTAAGGTAGATGAAGCATTTATGGAGCCTAAGTGGATTCAAGTTATGCAAGAGGAATTACATCAATTCGAGCTCAACAACGTCTGGGAACTGGTCAAACTCGTAGGCACAATATCATCAGCACAAAGTGGATCTACCGCAACAAGCAAGATGAAATGGCCTTGTGGTGAGGAATAAGGCATGGCTTGTAGCTCAAGGCTACACACAGGTTGAAGGAATAGATTTCGATGAACTTTTGCACCTGTTGCTAGACTTGAAGCGATTCACATATTACTTGCTTATGCTAACCATCATGATATCACTTTATATCAAATGGATGTGAAAAGTGCATTCCTCAATGGTAAGCTTGAGGAAGAAGTACATGTTGCTCAACCCCCAGGTTTTGAAGATCCAAAGCATCCTGACAAAGTCTTCAGACTCAATAAGGCCCTCTATGGCCTCAAGCAGGCCCCACGGGCGTGGTATGATACTTTGAAGGAATTCCTCATGAAGAAAGGCTTCAAACCCGGTTCACTTGACCCAACTCTTTTCACTAAATCTTATGATGGTGAATTGTTTGTGTGCCAAATATATGTTGATGATATTATCTTTGGCTGTACTGACCAACGTTATGCTGACGAATTTGGTTATATGATGAGGGAAGAATATGAAATGTCTATGATGGGAGAATTGAAATTCTTCTTAGGTCTTCAGATTCGTCAACAGCGCAATGGCATATTCATATCTTAGGAGAAATACCTCAAGGATGTACTAAGAAAATTCGGCATGCAAGATTGCAAAGGCGTCGAAATTCCAATGCCCACAAATGGTCATCTATGCACTGATGAAAATGGCATTGACTTCGATCAAAAGGTATACCGCCCCATGATTGGCTCTTTATTGTACTTATGTGCATCTAGGCCAGATATTATGCTTAGTGTTTGCATGTGTGCCCGATTTCAAGCTACACCGAAGGAATCACACCATAAGGCTGTGAAGCATATTCTTCGATATCTAGCTCACACACCAACACTTAGATTATGGTACCCCAAGGGCTCGGCTTTTGATGTCATTGGATATTAAAACTCTGACTATGCTGGTGATCGTGTGGACCGCAAGTCAACATCTGGCACATGCCATTTCCTCGGACGATCCTTGGTCTGTTGGTCCTCGAAGAAACAGAACTGCATATCACTGTCTACTGCTGAAGCTGAGTACATTGCTGTGCTCAACTACTATGCATGAAGCAAACACTCAAGGACTACGGCGTCAACATGAAGAATGTGACACTCTACTGTGACAATGAGAGTGCCATCAAGATTGCTCATAACCCAGTTCAGCACTCGAAGACAAAGCACATTCAGATTCATCATCATTTTCTTCGTGATCATGTGTTGAAGGGCGACGTCTCTATTGAGCATGTGAAGACTGAAGAACAGCTAGCCGATATCTTCACTAAGCCCTTGGATGAGAAGAAATTTAGCAAGTTGCGGTGTGAGCTAAATATCTTAGAATCTTCGAATGTTCTTTGAAAAGGACACTCATCCTAACACTTATGCAAAAAAATTGATGACTTAGATGTGTAACACATGAAGAAACGTTTTTCTTCAATCAATGTAGAATAACACTCTAAGTGTGAAGAAATTAACGAAGAATTTAATTCTCAGAACCCGTACGCGGTGTCTGAAATCATCATTCTTATACGGTGAGTCACGCCACCACCAAAAGTTGAAAATCTTCAATTTGAGTTTTTCATCAGTTTTGAATTTCCCCAGTTGTTTTTCAACTTGCATTGTCTTCACTATTTCCGTCGTTTTTCTTCATTGGGTGAGGAATAGTTATTCTTCACCCCCCTCTATTTTGCCATAAATGCACCGTAATTTTACGTTCCGTAAGTTCTATCTTATTTCTAACGTATAAAGAGACCGTAAGAAAATATATAATCGTCATAAAAAATATTTTATGTTATGTAAAATTACAAACATAAAAACATAGTGTAAAATACACATAAACTGCAAATTTTCTTATTTTATGACCTATATTTTTATTTTCTTATGCCAAATTTTACGTAGTGAATCAATATGAATGTAACTATTTGAAATATAAATGTAATTTAATTATGAAATGATCGTAAAATTACGTCGGGTGAAGAATAACTTATTCTGCACCCTGGGTGATGAATAGTAATATATATATATATATATTTATATATATATATATGAGTTTGTGTCCTCTATAGCATTCACTTATTGCTAATTCTTCGAGTTGCTTGTTCTGCTAAGTGAATGTGATCGGACCCTTCCCCCTTTATGCTAAACTCAACCCAGTCTATTCACAAATTCTTCATGTGCGTCCTATTTGAATATCGTTCAAAATCTTCATTGTGTCCTTGTCAGCTGAAAAAATTGCGAACGGAACTTTAAAACCTATCTTATCTAAATTTCCGGCTTTGCCGCTCAAACCGTTCGACATTCTATGTGATGTTTATCTTTTCACCCATGATCTCGCACGATCGTCACCTCTCTATACGCGGGTGACACATGTCAAGCGAATGAGAAAGGTCAGGGGCACGTTCGTCCTATTTCCTCGGGCGAACGGTTTTTCACTTCGGTTATAAATACCCCTCTCCCTTCCTCACTTCACTTTTACTCCGCTCGATCTCACTCCCTCACTCGAGATCTTCAACCCTAGCGACGTCGCTACTTCCATCATCGCCGGTGAGGAAGAGCTTCACTGCCTTGACCTGGTCGCCGCCGTACTCACGCCGAACCAGACGCAGATTTCTTCACTCTCCCGCCGTCGTAGCTGTCTTCCTCAGACAAGTTAGGGCGTGGAAGATCTGAACTGACGAGCTTCAAATCTACACTTCCTAGTTCGTCGTGTTCTTTGTCAAGGGTAATTAAAAGTTCCTTTTACTGCCCATGTTGATTCTGATGTTTTCTTCAAATCTTAAAAAGATGTTTATTCCTCAACTCTTCACACATTAAACACCTCACATATCATCTGTTCTTGATTTGTTTCTCTAAGCAACATTTTTCTTCAAGATTCCTCAATTGTGTGGATTTTCAAATCTGTACAACTCTGGAACCTAAGTCAAAGAACGCTTAGTAAAATTCTTCTAGACTCATCTGGTCAATTTCCTCAAACTTGTTCTTTTTGCAAAAACTTCTGAGAATGCATATGACCTATCCAAATTCTTCGCACCTATAATCTGTTCACAGGTACACATGTCCGCTGCTGAATCATTAGGTTCTCATCAACTTAACTCATTTGCAGTGTTCCTTGAAGAAAAGTTGCATACCTCTTCAGAGAACTCAATCGTTCAAAACCCTCAGCTGAAGAATATGGCAGATGGCAAGAAACCACATAAGGGAGGAAAGAGGCCTGAGGTCAACACTGCGTTTGAAACCCCTGAGGATATATACAAGGATTATTGCACTCCTGATGAGGCCAAATTTGGCAAGGAGGACAAAAATCAGCGCAAAGGGCGCATCCAAAGGATAGAGAGGAGATGGGCACGGGAATGGAGGGAGTACAGATATGTTACTCCCAAGTATATGAAGAAATTCGCTCTTAATCCTCCATGCCCAAGACCTCCGTTGGCACCTAGCCAAGTAGCTGATCCCACCAGCCTCAAGCATGGTGAGGATTATCCTGATGAATGGGCCAAGCGCCAGATCAAGCTTGCCAGAGTTGCTCGGGAAGTAGTGAGGAAATTCAATGAAGACTCTGCTGCTGCTGCCACTGCTGAGGCCTCTGCAAGTAAGCCCAAGAAGGCAATGCCAAAGAAGCCGACTCATAAGCCAAGTGCTTCTGCCCAAATGCCCTCGCGGCCATGTTCTTCAGCAATGCCCTCACGGCCAGTTTCTTCCAAGCCCTCACAGCCTATTCCTCAACCCACACCAGCTCCTTCAAAGTCCTCAGCTCCTCCGTCAAAGTCCTCAGCACCTACGCATCTTGCCTCGTGACAAAGGACAACATGCATCTCTATTGCCTCAGGCGCCTCTGCAAGTTCTTCAGCTCCACTGCATTCTTCAACTGGCCCCACTCTACTGAAGACTAAGGCAACTATTGGACGAGGCTCTCGACCAAGTCCTCAAAAGAAGCAGGTCGCTTTTCAAGTGCCGTCTGATGAAGACGAAGCTGATGATGACGAACTTGCCGAAATCATCAGGGACAGGCAAGTCAGGGCCGCTAGAGCCAAAGGCACAAGTGTGCCTCTGCTTTTGGATCCAAAGTTGATCCTTGATTACATTGATCTCTGGCACAAGGACCCCAACACTCCCATGCCTGATTTCACGTTGACACCTGGCCAAAGTCATATGTTGACTCACTTCATTCAGGAAGAGAAATGGAAATTTGAAAAGGCCAGGCAGATCAAGAAAGTGCAGTACAAAAAGGAGCGCCTCTTGAAGAAAAACGTTGTCTCTATGACAACTGAAGAACTTGTCACTATGCAGTCTGAGATCAAGAAACTCAGTGATGAATTTGACACATACCACGCTGATTGGCTGGGAGCCAAGGTTCATTTTGTGAGACTCGCTGACAACTTCACCTCCACTGTTGCTGCCCAAACGCAACAAGAAATTCCCCAGGCTGCAGCATCTGCTCAGCCTACTGAAGAAAATGCCAGCACCACCGATGACACTCAGGCTGCTGAAGAAAATTCTAATTCGAGGGTTGATGACTGCATTCCAGCTGCTGAAGAAATTGCTAGGGCAACCACTAGTGTTGCGCCTGAAGAAAATGAAGAAGTCAGGGCAACTGTATCAATTGTTCCTGAAAATCTTGGACCAAATTCCTCTGCTCCTCCTGCGCCTACACCAACTCCTATCCTTCCATCTACATCAGATGTGAAGAAGACCAAGACTGCAGAGCGTGCAACTGTGAAGAAAAGGAAGGCATCAACTGCATCAGATTTTTCAGCTTCGAAGAAAATGAAGCCACTGACAAATTCCTATGACAATCCAATTGATGCTATTCCTGTCTCATCCATGCCATCAGAGGTCCTTGTTCCTTTTGATGAAGAATACGTGATCCCAAGCGGATCAGATGATGACATTCCTTCTGCTGCTTCATCAGAGCAGTTGGATGAAGAAATTGAAGTGGATGAAATCCCTTCAACCCCAATAATCTCATCGCCCATGGCCTCAGTTCACTGTTGAAGAGGCCATCATTGAAGAAATGGATGAAGAAGAAGATGTGGACATTGGATGCACAACTCCAGTGATGAATGATGAATTTTGGGAAAGTCAGCACCCCAATTCTCCTCTGTTCACACCCCTTTAAAAAATTCCTCAGTCCCCTGTAACCACTGAAGTTCAAATGGGAACTGAAGAACCTCGTGCCACACCATCTTTCCATGAATAAATTCCATCCACTAGTGCTGAAGAGACTATAAATGAAGAATTGAAGTCCCAGGCTGTCACTGAAGAAGAACCTGAAAATCCTCAGCCTGTGGAACCTGAGATCGAGATCCCTGAGGTTGTGATGCAATTGGCTGACACTACTCACCCCAAGCCAAAGGATCCCTTCTCGAAGAAGCAAAAATTCAAGGCTGATGACTTCTTTGGCGAGCATGTATTCTTCACTGACTACAACCCTTATGACTCTGCTCGTCTAAGGAGGAAGCGTTTCTGGACTGCCAGCGAGGCCAACTTCTATTCTTCACCGGTTTTCAACAAGGAAAAAATCTTCTACCATGAGCATATTCCTCACGTGGACATGGAATCGTTGCCTTGTTTCTCTCCTGTCCTCAGTGTGCTTCATGACGCGGGCCTCCTCAACTTTTGGTCTGACATTGTTGATTGGAATGAAGAGCTTATTCTTCAGTTCTACGCAACATTGCACATCACAGGTGATCCTGAAGATATCAACACCTGGGTCTTGGACTGGATGACCGATAACACTCATTATAAGGCACTGGCCTCTGAATTACTTCACGCCCTTCCCATCAGTCCACCCAGTGAAGGAGCTCGCTGCCTGTACCAAGAACCTGAACTCACTGCTCATTACATGCAAGTTCTAATGAAGCCTCTGAAGCCCGGCCAAGCCCCAAGGACCAAATTCCTTGTGAAGGACTTACTCTATGTGCCCAGGACAGTCTATCGCATTCTGACGAGGACAATGAGTCCTATCAAAGGCCATGACTCATCTGATGAGGAAATAGTTGGCATCATGAAGAATCTGCTATTCAACATCATTCATAGCATTCCTGTCAATTACTATGATTTCTTCATGAGGACTCTAGCAAATGTTGCTCTCTCTACGTTTGAGTTGAAGCCTTATACTCCTTGGATTATGAGATTCCTCAGAACAAGGTCTTCACTCAACTACAAGGCTGATTTTCAGAATCACCTCAGCTACATGCCCCCGATTGAAGTCCTCAAGCAGACTTTTACTTCAACTGATGAAAAGGACAAGGCACCTGTTGTCATTGATGAAGGCATTCGTCCATTGGATGGTCAGTTTTGCAAAGCTGAATCTTATTCCACCAATGATGACTCTGCCACTCATGACTCTGCTGCAAAGGCATCCAAGTCAAATCCTCAAGCCACAGCTCCCAGGGTGATGACTGACCATGAGCTGCTTCTTAGTCTTCACCAGAAGGTGGATCGCAACCATAAATGGGTTAAGCGTCAGTTTGGTTCAATTCTTCACAACATGACGGCTACACATAATGCAGTGAAGAAAACCATTACTACCTCCATGAAGTTTTCGGTTGCACCTGGGATGTCTTATCACATCTATATGGTGAAGAAAATCTGAAGCAAATGGGTCTCAAGGAGAACTTTGACTGGTCTGCACCTCCTCCGAAGAAATTCAAGAAGGTCAAAGTTCCTACCTTGGTGGCCAGCTCATATTCTTCATCCCGCGACACCGACGAGTATGAAGACTTGGACGACACTGCGGCAGGCCCTACAACGACAAACGACCCCAACAACGCTGGCGTTCCTCCATCAACTTGATATTCTTTAGGGGCGTTAGTCCTCATTTTCGATCCTTTTGGTCATTCAATGACAAAGGGGGAGAAATTTGAGTTAGTCTTCAAGCGGGTGTACCTATATGGGCATTTTTTCTAAGTTACAACTCTCATTCTTTTGAAGACTTTGCTGGATCGAGTTGTAATCTTAAACTCTATGGTGGTATGATACTTTTGCTGAGTTTTTCTGCATGCTTATTCCTCATTAATATTAATGCACGCCTGCTGAATTACATCCGTCACCATATTTCGTCATGTATTTCAAATTCTTCATATTATATGTTAAATGCGTGTATGAATTACAAGATATAGGGGGAGATCTCCATGATTCTACTCTTCAAAGTGTGCATTGCTTCAAAAGCAAATTCCTCACTATGCACATCTTCAGGGGGAGTTCTTCTATATCTTGCAATCAAATTCCTCAATTTTAGTATTTACACTTCATATGTTTATCCCCATTGAAAACTTAACCTATATTGTCATCAATCACCAAAAAGGGGGAGGTTGTAAGTGCATCTAGTGCCCCTTAGTGATTTTGGTGTATTGAAGACTTATAGGTTAAGGGACTAATGCGTTTGTGAGTGTACACAGGTCTATAAGTCTATGAGGAGTTTGATATATACAGAGAAAGTCGACCCCTAAAAATGAAGTTCTTCGACTGAAGAGTTTGGATTTCTGAAGACTTCCTAAAGACTTTGAAAGTGAAGAAATTGGTGTAATCCTGAAGACTTGGTATTCATTCGAGGAACATGAAGCGTGAAGACTTTTGTTTTAGTAGTTTCTTTTTCTCCTTCTTGAGTCATAGGAAACACCGTACTGTTAAAGGGGGTCGAGGAAATACTAAGGAAAAATTTCCAAGTGATGCTCAACTCAAATCCTACACCTACCAATCCCTTTGAGTGAAGCCATTGGAAATCTCATATAGCTCAGTCAATTTCTTCAGTGACAGAGACAAAGTTCTTCTGATCTATGAGGAATTTGTTCCGACTGAGGAGTTAGGAATTCACCAGTGCGGATTGCCTACACAGTGAGGAACATGATAGCCCTGAGGAATTTGATACTCAAAATTCCGACCGTTGCTATGCTATGTGCAAGTTGTCCCAAAATATCTACCCACCTAACGGTCATATCATTGAAGGGCATTTATGCCTTATCATGTTGGGCTGCTCCCTAGGCTATAAATAGCCACCCCCTACAACCACTAGCTGGTTGGCTACTCCGAGATAAACAGACACTTGTCATTTGAGAGCATCCCATCATCCGAGGACTTTGAGTGAAAATCATCAAGTGAGGAAAACCCAAACCCAAACACCTACAAAGCCAAAGTGATTGAGCATCACTGAAGAGATTGATCCTACGTGGATCCAACGCTTGTTACCTTTGAAGATTGTGCATCTTCCAGACGGTTTGGCGTCATGGTCTAGAGCATCCAAGAGGAAATTGTGGGTCGCCGAGTGACCGAGTCTGTGAAGGTTTGGAATTCACCTGAAGACTTACCATGAGTGATTGGGCGAGGTCTATGTGACCTTAGCTCAAGGGGAATACGGTGAGGACTGAGTGTTCTGAGCTGCGTGTTCAGGACTGGGTGTCCGGGAGTGTGTGTCCTCCGGTTTAAATACCTAGCCGCCCTAACCAGATGTAGAACTGTCACAACAGTTTGAACTAGTCTACCAAATCATTATCTTCACCAAGTTAACTGGTTCCATTTCCTCAACTCTTCCATTTCCTCATTTCTGTGTTGTGTGCTTGTTCATATCTGTTTGAAGACTTTGGCTGAAGACTTTCTCTATTTCCTCAGCTCAATTTCTTCAGTCCGTTTGTCTTCATCTTGTGTTATCCCGTGTTTACGCTTTCTGTACTCTGTGCTTGTTTTGTTTTCATCATGAAGACTATGCTCATGCTCTATTATGTTTACTTCTGAGTACTTATTCCGCTGCAAGTAGTTCTTCACTTAGGAATTTCCTCACCCTGAAATTCCTCAGTGAAGAATTCATAAAAATCACCTATTCACCCCCTCTAGTCGATATAACGCACTTTCAATCATCACTATAAAGCCTTGCAAGCAATGTGACTAATGAGTTAGTTGCGGGATAATGCATTACGAAACGAGTAAAGAGACTTGCTGGTAACGAGATTGACCTAGTGATATGTCTCCAACATATCTATAATTTTTGATTCTTCCATGCTATTATATTATTTGTTTTGGATGTAAATGGGCTTTATTTTACACTTTTATATTATTTTTGGGACTAACCTATTAACCGGAGGCCCAGCCCAAATTGCTGTTTTTTTGCCTATTTTAGTGTTTCGCTGAAAAGGAATATCAAACGGAGTCCAAACGGAATGAAACCTTCGGGAGCGTTATTTTTGGAACAAACATGATCCAGGAGACTTGGAGTGGACGTCAAGAAACAATCGAGGAGGCCACGAGGCAGGGGGCGCGCCCACCCCCCGGGCGCGCCCTCCACCCTCGTGGGCCCCTTGTTGCTCCACCAACCTACTTTTTCCTCCTATATATATCTACATACCCCACAAACATCCAGGAGCACCATGAAAACCTAATTCCACCGCCGCAACCTTCTGTACCCAAGAGATCCCATCTTGGGGCCTTTTCCGGAGCTCCGCCGGAGGGGGCATTGATCACGGAGGGCCTCTACATCAACTCCATGGCCCCTCCGATGATGTGTGAGTAGTTTACTTCATACCTTCGGGT
>NC_053024.1:183328534-183339764 GCF_003073215.2 Triticum urartu | reverse complement strand
CAGAGTGTACAAACTAATCATGATTAGCCGTGTCCCCAGTTATGGACAACTTGAGTATCTAGTACTTGAATATCATGTGAATCTCAACATGTTACTTCTAATTAATGTTGTTGGGTTTTAATTATTTTTAATTGGGATTGAGAATGCTGTCAACCATTCTCAATGTTTCACAACCACCATGATAGTTAAATAAATCTATTCCTTTGCAGTAGGGAAAAATTGGCTTTACGCAAAACTGTAACCATAGAGCTTTCCACCAGCCAAATATGCATATAATATAGTTGTTGCATTCCATTACTCTCTATGTGTTACTTTGCCAGCATATTCCATGTGCTGACCCATTTTCAGGCTGCAACTTCTGATGTTGCAGACTTTTCAGACGACGAGTAAAGAGCTTTTAGGTCGTGGTTTTATACTCAGTGATGCCGCTGGAGTTGATGGACCCATTTATCTTCCGAGTCTTCCGCTGTTATCGATATTAGATGGCCTTCAGCCATATTTATTGTAATAAGTTCTTTTTGAGCCATCGATGTAATAAGTGTGTGATTGCAACTCTGCTATAAATCCTCGATGTACTGTGTGGTGTCAGCATTACTGATCCAGGGATGACACCATAGCACAGTAGACGTGATCCATTCGGGTCAGGTCGCTACAGAGATGGTATCAGAGCACACGCTGACTGTAGGACACGACCGCTAAGTTAAAGCCATAGATTACCATTCTCTTCTCATTTTCTACTCCTCATCTTTTCTACTCTATTAGGATGAAGGACGCGAAGATTAAGTACGCTCAGCCGGATGAAGGCACACCATTTGGATTTCACCTGAAGGAAGTCACCAAGTACCTGAACATTGGATTACCAAGCTTCACGGGAACCTTCAACACCACTCTGCCTGAAGAGGAGCGCTGGAAGATTCAAGCTCATGTTCCGGGAAGAACATTCACGCCAATCACGAAGCCCATAGATAGTGTTTTCAATGCACCAACCTGGAGTCTGGGAAAGAGCATGGAAGCTCATATCACCATAGGACGCATTGGAGAAGTTTATCAAGAAGACCTCAAGGACACTATCTACCAGAATTGCGGACGCCGAGATGAACAATGGGAGTTAGTCAGTACCAAGAAGGATAGATCCATTGCATCTTTCATCCAGGAGTTAAACCAGCACATTCGACGCCACGAGAACCAGATGTGCAATGATATGGTAGAGTTGAAGAATGCGAAGGCAAGGATCATCGAGCTAGAAGGAGAACTGAAGTCTACACGCAAGGACTACATGGACGAGATCGTAGCTCTAGCAAGGCACAACGTCGATCTTAAGCAGGAGATTGAAGAACTCAAGAGCAAGTTAGCATCCAAGGAGGAAGACGAGTACGTCGCATGTCCGGATAACTACATCATCATCGACGACACCGATTCGGATCCAAGTGAACCCGACTTTGAAGATGAAGCTGGAGCAGATATCATGGAGTCTTCCACCGGTTCAAATTTCTAGATGACCACCAGATAGTAGTAGTATTCCCCCCATGTAAACTTTATAGTCCAAGCACTTTTGCGATAGTTTTAGATCGTTTGTAAGCCCTTGTTTGATTGATTGAAGTGATTTTGTGTGCTTTTGCTCATGTGCATTGGGGTAGTGTTTTCCCTCTAGACCTCATTCTATTCTTATTCCTCGTCTTTTCTAAACCCTCAGATGCCTCCGAGATGTGACAATGGATTCCCACCGGAGCTCACTCAGTTGATCCAGCAACAGAATCAGTTGATGCAGATGTTAGTTCAGAACCAGCAGAACAACAACAACCCACCACCACCACCACCTGTTGACCACTTAGCCCGTTTCCTTAGGCTGAATCCGCTGGTGTTTTCCAGTAGCACCGAGCCGATAGTAGCAGACGATTGGCTCCGCAAGATAGGAAGGGAGTTGACCACTGCAGGATGCATGGATGGTGAGAAAGTGAAGTTTGCCGCTCACCAGCTTGACGGACCCGCAGCAGCATGGTGGGAGAATTTCACAGCCACTTACCCAGTTGACACTGTCACATGGGATCAGTTTCAGCAAGCTTTCCGCACTGCCCATGTTTCAGCAGGAGCTATGGCCATAAAGAAGCGTGAGTTTCGCAACTTACGCCAAGGAGGAAGGACTGTTGGCCAGTATGTGGAGGAGTTTAGTAAGCTAGCCCATTATGCCCCAGATGACATTGCTACGGATGCACCTAAGTAGGAGAAGTTTCTGGAAGGACTGAATGATGAACTAAGCATGAAATTGATGGTAGCGAGTTTCAACAACTACCAGGAGTTGGTAGATCGTGCCGTCATGATTGAAGGGAAGCAACAGCAGATGGAGAACCGTAAGAGGAAGTATGGACAGGGGAAGTATAACTCTGGAGCCCAGCAGAAGCCCCGTTTTACCCCTAAACCGGGATTTCAGTTTCAGCACACCCATGGAAGAGGTAGCTCGCACAACCATAACAGCCACAAGAATGGTAATGGGAATGGATGAAGCAACGGCCAGAACCGGACCACCCCATCGACCCCAACCAAGAGAGACCTGAGTCAAGTCACCTGTTTCAAGTGTTCGGAGACCGGACATTATGCCAATGAATGTCCCGAAGGCTAGAATGGAAATGGCAATGGAAGCTCTGGGAAGAAGCCGAACCCTTTCAATAGGGGACAGGTGAACCACGTTAATGTGGAGGAGATTGAAGATCAGCCCGATGCAGTAATAGGTAAGTTTTTGGTTAAGACATTTACTGCACTCGTTCTTTTTGATACTGGTGCATCGCATTCATACATATCAAGGGGATTTGTGGAAAAGTATAGCCTACCCACTAGGATTCTTAAAACACCTATGCTAGTAAGCTCGCCAGGAGCAGAATACATGGCCAGACAAGGATGTTTCCAAGTACCATTGAGTATAGGAAGGCATGTATTCCCAAAGGATTTAATTATTCTGGAGTCCCAAGGATTGGATGTGATTCTTGGTATGGATTGGCTGTCGATGTATGGAGGAAACATCGATTGCGCCAGTAAGACAATTTTGCTTACCACACCAGAAGGAAGAAGGATCAAGTATGTATCCCGGCATGTGCCAAACAGGACACAAGTGAATTGCCTAACAGGAGTTGTGTAGGAGGAAGTACCAGTGGTAAAGGATTTTCCTGATATATTTCCAGAAGAGTTGCCAGGAATGCCACCGGATAGAGACATTGAGTTTTTGATTGAGTTATTGCCAGGCACTGGGCCAATATCGAAGCGACCGTACCAGATGCCAGCAAAGGATTTGGTAGAAATTAAGAATCAGATTAAGGAGTTATTGGATAAAGGTTACATTCGCCCAAGTTCTTACCTTGGGGATCACCCGTACTTCTAGTGGAAAAGAAGGATGGATTGTTAAGGATGGTTGTTGATTATCGAGGATTGAACGAAGTAACGATCAAGAACAAGTACCCACTGCCAATGATCAACGATCTGTTTGAACGGTTGCAAGGAGCTAAAGTGTTTTCCAAGATCGATTTGCGATCAAGGTACCATCAGTTGAAGATTCGAGAGCAGGACATACCTAAGACAGCATTCACCACGAGATATGGACTGTATGAGTATACGATTATGTCATTTGGATTGACTAACGCACCTGCCTATTTTATGAACCTGATGAACAAAGTGTTTATGGAGTTTTTGGATAAGTTCGTCGTAGTGTTCATTGATGACATTCTGATTTATTCAAAGAATGAAGAGGAGCATAAGGAACATTTGCGTTTGATTTTGGAGAAACTAAGAGAACATCAGTTATATGCCAAATTCAGCAAATGTGAGTTTTGGTTGAAGGAAGTTGGATTCCTCGGACACGTTATATCCGGAGAGGGTATAGCAGTTGACCCCACAAAGGTTGAGACCGTAACCGAATGGGAAGCACCAACGACAGTTGGAGAGATCCGGAGTTTTCTTGGACTCGCAGGATACTACCGGAGATTTATTGAGAATTTTTCAAAGATTGCGAAGCCTATGACTGAATTGTTGAAGAAGGATACTAAGTTCAAATGGACTGAGGAGTGTGAGGCTAGTTTCCAGGAGTTGAAGAAACGCTTGGTTACCTCACCAGTGTTGATATTGCCAGATCAAACCAAGGATTATGAGGTGTATTGCGACGCTTCACGTCGAGGACTTGGAGCAGTGCTTATGCAGGAAGGAAGAGTTGTTTCGTATGCTTCACGGCAACTGAAGCCTCATGAATTGAATTATGCCACACATGATTTGGAGTTAGCAGCCGTAGTGCATGCTTTGAAGACGTGGAGACATTTCCTCATTGGAACATTGTGAGGTGTACACGGATCACAAAGTTTGAAGTACATTTTCACTCAGAAGGAAGTTGAACCTCAGACAAAGGAGATGGTTGGAGCTCATCAAGGATTATGACATGAAATTGCATTATCATCCTGGAAAGGCTAATGTAGTAGCTGACGCATTGAGCCGTAAGAGCCATGTCAACACCCTAATGACGGGAGAATTATACCAAAGGAGTTAGCAGAAAACCTTCGTGAGCTATGTTTGGAAATAGTTCCGAGAGGCTATGTAGCAGCATTGGAGATTCAGTCAACATTGATGGATAAGATCAGAGAAGCTCAGAAATCTGACAAGGAGATTGCTGCTATAAAAGAGAAAATGAGTAAAGGAAAAGCAAAGGGATTTCGTGAGGATGAGCACGATACCCTATGGTTTGAGGACCGTGTTTATGTGCCCAATGACCCGGAGATCAGGAAGTTGATTTTGCAAGAGGCACATGATTCACTGTATTCGATTCACAGGAAATACCAAGATGTAAGGTGTACCGGTCTACCCCACATGTAAGGTGCTAGTGCTTCTGAAAGACTATGTCTCGGTCATCCGTTTCTCAAACACCATGTAGTGCGAGAAAACAAACGGAGGCGATCGAGTCATGTGGGGAAAAGTGCACAAACCTCTGCAGAGTGTACAAACTAATCATGATTAGCCGTGTCCCCAGTTATGGACAACTTGAGTATCTAGTACTTGAATATCATGTGAATCTCAACATGTTACTTCTAATTAATGTTGTTGGGTTTTAATTATTTTTAATTGGGATTGAGAATGCTGTCAACCATTCTCAATGTTTCACAACCACCATGATAGTTAAATAAATCTATTCCTTTGCAGTAGGGAAAAATTGGCTTTACACAAAACTGTAACCATAGAGCTTTCCACCAGCCAAATATGCATATAGAGTTGTTGCATTCCATTACTCTCTATGTGTTACTTTGCCAGCATATTCCATGTGCTGACCTGTTTTCGGGCTGCAACTTCTCATGTTGCAGACTTTTCAGACGACGAGTAAAGAGCTTTTAGGTCGTGGTTCTATACTCAGTGATGCCGCTGGAGTTGATGGACCCATTTATCTTCCGAGTCTTCCGCTGTTATCGATATTAGATGGCCTTCAGCCATATTAATTGTAATAAGTTCTTTTTGAGCCATCGATGTAATAAGTGTGTGATTGCAACTCTGCTATAAATCCTCGATGTACTGTGTGGTGTCAGCATTACTGATCCAGGGATGACACCGTAGCACAGTAGACGTGATCCATTCGGGTCAGGTCGCTACAGCGTCGCCTTCAATCTCAACAACCACAGGGGTCTGAGGCAGAAGGCGCGGCGCCATGGTGTTGGCGTCGGCAACCGCGGCGCTGGTCGAGCCAAAACCGAAAACGGATGTGGGCGACTGCCCAACAGCGTCCATGCCGGCGGCGGAGCCGTACTCGTGCAAGGGGGCAGATAACCCACCCATGCGCAGAGCACCAAAACGCCGGTGGTGGCGCGGCCTGTGCCGGGCCGGCGTACCGTGGCTGCGCGCACGGTAGCCTCCGGTGCCATGGCAGCGGCCAATGAAGTGGCCTAGCCCGTACCGCCGACCGTTGAAACGCCGGCATTCACCAAAACCGTGCTGCTGGTGGTGTGCTATGAAGTGGCGGCGACGGCCGTCGTTCCACAACAGGCGGTGAAGGAACATCGGTAGGCGAGGCATCTCACCTTTTCCTTGTTCATGTCCTCCTTCTCAGTTCCTATCCTCTGCCGCTCTCGGTAGAGGCAGTGCTGATAACGTGTTCGAAGTAAAATCTGAGAGCGATCGAAAGATAAGCAAATAAATCGAACTGTGTTCTTTATTCCATTGACAATCAACTATTTATACAAGGTGAAACGTCGCCTCTACAAACTGACATAGGAGGCAGCGTTTCGGGAGCAACCGTCGGGGATGGTTATACAATCGTGGGAGCGTCGTGACGGTTGCCAAATCAACCGCACACAACATTACATAGGGAGGATTACATAATTAATTAAGGAAACTAATTAAATCCTAACACTTTTCATGCTGAACATGGATTCAGTGGGTCTTTGCGCCATTTGTTACCCAGCTGACGAACCGAGAAAGAAAGGCCGCTTCTTATTCAGCTCCTCACAGGCCACATGCATCGCTCTACGTGGGTTGGGCTAAATAACATATGGGCTATCCTAATACCTCTTGATCCCTATATCACCGTATATGCACAACAAAGACATGTTTTTTTCTTAGGTTTCTTATCTTTTCCCCTCTTTTTTTAGGAAAAATATGCATGGCCAGGTTTCTCATCATGATAACCATGTTTCCAAACTTGCTAAAAAAATACAACCACGCCAACTTTACTCTCTCATCATAGTGCCCATATTTTCAAACTGAGATATTGATATTATGTAAAGTTTCCCTTTTCCCAGACTATTATTTAACAACGTAATAAACATGTTTAAAAAATAGCATGATTTAGTTGAAGGTTCTTGCAGCATGAAACTATTTTCATCGACAACATGTCTGCAGCAGGTCTCTGCGCCATTTGGCGCAACGGGTCAACTAGTGATAATAAAAGCTTAGATATCGCCCTTGAAACAAGCAAGTAGGGGATGTGTTGAAAATAACATACCTCGTTGGGGAGGTGATTTATGTCGTGACAACGGTCCGAATCTGTGGCCGGCGGTATCTCGTTGCCCTTGAAGAGCAACTTCCAGGCATCTTCGTGAGCTGTTTCAAAGAGCCTTTCCAAGGTGTGGTGCTTTTTCGGGTTGAAATCCCATAGAGGGCGGCTTCGGCTCTGGCAGGGGAGGATCCAACGCACCAGCATTACTTGAATTATGCCGACGAGCTTGATGTCCCTATTGATCATGCTTTGAATGTGCGTTTGTAGCACAATCAGCTCGTCTGTCGAACACCAGTTCGGGCTCTTCTTGACCCAGGAGGTAAGTCGCACAGGAGCGCCGAAGTTGAATGCGGCAGCCGCGACCCAGGTGGCGCTGCGGGGTTCGGTGATGTAGAATCATTGTTTCTGCCATTCCTTGACAGACTCCACAAATGTGCCTTTTGGCCAATAAACATTGGTGAGCTTGCTCACCATGGCGCCCCCGCACTCTGCGTGTTGTCCGTCCACCACCTTGGGCTTCAAGTTAAAGGTTTTGAGCCATAGCCCGAAGTGGGGGTGGATGCGGAGGAAGGCCTCGCACACAATGATAAACACCAAGATATTGAGGAAGGAGTTTGGGGATAGATCGTGCAAGTCTATCCCGTAATAGAACATTATCCCGTGGACGGAGGGGTGGAGTGGAAACCCTAGACCGCGGAGGAAATGGGGGAGGAACACTACCCTCTCGTCAGGCTTCGGTGTGGGAATAATTTGTCCTTGGGATGGAAGAAAGTGGGTGATTTCCTTCGCCAGGTACCCAGCCGCCCGAAGCTCAGCGATGTCCTCCTCCTTGACGGAGGAGGCCATCCACTTGCCTTGACCTCCAGATCCATACATGGTGGAGTGCTTTCTCGAGTGGGAAATAGATGGTAACTTGGGCGCTGGAGCTCAAGGGTGGAAAGGCAGAAGAAGAGAGAAGGCGCGGGGGAAGAAAGGGGAATCTTATCTTCTTATAAGGGCAGTGAATATTGAACGCCACCCCAGTCACCTGAAAATTCACCTGCTCCCCAGATCTGTGTAAATGGCACGGTTGGGTTACCCACGCCCGTATTGATGAGAATCCCATAATAAGGGGACACGATCTCTGCTTCGACAAGACGTGCCAATGGAAAGCTGCATCTCGAAACGTGGATCGGCAGGCAAAAAACGGTTTGAAATTATGACCGGGTGGACGTGATGTCATGTTGTAAAAATTGTCAGCGGATTGGACTCGTGTATTATTATATTCTCTCTACGGTTGTGTGTGGTGTGTGTTACAGGTCCAGACACGATCAATTCGTCCGAAGACTATTCTAGAGTTCGGAAGGAGGAACCCGTCTTGCAATGCCAAAGACAGCACTACGCACCGGATACCTTGTCATTGAAGCCAGGTTCAGGGGCTACTGAGGGAGTCCTGGACTAAGGGGTCCTCGGCCATCCGACCTTTTAGCCATGGGCCGGACTGATGGGCTGTGAAGATACAAAGACCGAAGACTGCACCCAAGTCCGGAGGGGACTCTCCTTGGTGTGGAAGGCAAGCTTGACGACCGGATATGTAGATTCCCTTCTTTGTAACCGACCTTGTGTAACCCTAGATCCTCCCGGTGTCTATATAAACCGGAGGACTTAGTCCGGATAGTAGAATCATCATCATAGCCATACAAGCTAGACCTCTAGGGTTTAGTCATTATGATCTCGAGGTAGATCAACTCTTGTAACACTCATATTCATCAATATCAATCAAAGAGGACGTAGGGTATTACCTCCATAAGAGAGGGCCCGAACCTGGGTAAACATCGTGTCCCTTGTCTCCTGTTAGTCTGTTACCATCGACCTTAGACACACAGTTCGGGACCCACTACCTGAGATCCGCCAGTTTTGACACCGACAACGACAGAAAGAAACTCTATAGGAATTGATCTTCTCGAAGATCGAGCTACTCACGATCAACTCACATAATGAGATGCTGGAACATCTCTTGAGCTGAGACACAAAACACACATCGAGGGGGATGGAAAGAAATAGATGACGAAGGTTCAATTTGGCAAGCAACAATTCCACGCTTAAGTAAGATGGTGAATGAGTGTCAAAGTAGCAAGGTGTTAAATTGCCATGATTCCATAACGGGCACCTTGGGGAAGGTGACTCACAGAATTATTACCTTAAGTGCCAAAAAGAATTACTTTTGATACAAAGATCATTGAAACTCTTCATACCAGGCTAAGGCAATTCACAAATGATCGTTTGAAGGAGTTCGAAGAAATGGCATACTCAGTTGGAAAGGAAACTAGAGTTATAAGACAACTCGGAAAACGGAAGGCACATTCCGATTGATACTGAGGATATAACCTAGTGTATGAGCATGCTCTCAAGAACTTGAGCATTTCCATATTCATCAGGGATTTACCAACATCTGTGCCAACGATTTTGGTGTCACCTCATACTATCATGATGGATAAAGATGGAGTATGCGGATGCAAAGGAAGAAATCATTGTCTTAGATTTTACCTTAGCAATGCAAAGGGTACATAATCTGGATGATCGACCGAGAGACATTTAGCACTCCGCTTCTAATATTCTCCTTGATGTACTAGCGTAACCAATTATAGGTACTGTTTGGTATCTAGAACATCAAGTAAAGGTTGGACATCAGGAACACAAAGGATCCATAGGAACAACTTCTAGAATAAGTCACATGGAATCCTCATGGAGAAGATGGTCAAATTGCTCAATCAAGATACTATGATAATAGATCTTCTGGCTAGGTGTGTAGGCTAAAATGTCAACCTTGCCGGAACCTACATCGTTGATCTTGGGAAAACTCCAACCATCATACCTGCCTGAGATTCAGATCTGGTTGGTAACAGGATATTCCAGGCTCATCGTGTCTGAAAAAAAGAATATTTGCAACACAAATCAACGAGATGACGTTGCAAGATTCTTGGGAAATGAACTATGATAGCAAGCTCCAAAACATGAGCTGGATTGTAAGATACACGTGAAAACACTATCCAAGACAAGTGTGACCACATAGAAGTCTTACAGCAAAACACCACCGAGTTCTGGTTGGAAACCATCATCGAGGATATCGAAGTCCTTACATAAGTCCCAATTGGCTCTTAAGAAGGAACTTCTTCTCCTTGAATAAATCAATCAGTGGCTTGGTGTGATAGGGAACACATATGGAATGAAGAGGATCACTCTATCAGACCATAGAATACTTCGCACATGCATGACTGACTTGGGATGATTCCAAAGGAAGCAAAAACAATCTTTCTCGAATCCATGGCGGCAACTTGCACCAAATGCACGTGAATTATAGGAAGTAACTTCTCTCATTAAAACATATGCTTCATGAATGGAACACGGTGAAAATGCTTATACAAGTTTCCAACACTAGCTTAATGTTCATAACAAATCATGGGGATGATAGGATGTTACCGATGGGCTCAACAACAATTCATCAAAATTTCCATGAAGATAAATTCCATGATTATGTGAACAAGGTGATAGCATTGGTCAGACCAAAATATATAATGGTGCATGCTCGAGGAACAACCACGAGTAAGACAACATTACAAAAACATTGGTTCTGATTTTGATTTGATGATAGCCCGACCTCAAACCAAAGATTCGATAAGACAATAGATCCAACAACTGTACGCGATCGGTGAAGACATCATGTTTCTTCAACACACATACACAAAACATATCCCTTTGGAATGAACTAAGTTAGGCAAAGCCTTTATCTTTCAACTCTCCAAGTTGTTGCTTAGCTTAACCAACCAGTTCAGGGGTGCCCAACACAAATTTTTGGAGAATCACTACTGCAGGATGCTGCTAACGCGACACTATTGTTGGGGAACGAAGCAATTCAAATTTTTTCCTACGATCACGCAAGATCTATTGTAACATCCCAAATTTTCAATTTGGAATGTATACACTAGATCATCATGCATAACATATTTTCTTGCATCTTGGCCGATCCTAGAAATTTCACGCAACTCAAGGACCTCCGGAGAGAGTTGGAGATTTCGTTATTTTCATATTTGAGAGTTTCTCAAATTTTGAAAAGAGGATCGTTTGATTTATTTGTTTTATCTTCAATAAATTTTCCGGTGTCAAAATATGAGAGAGGGAATAATATGACTTTCCCAAAATTTAGGAAAATGAAGATTTAATAAATAGATCAATTTTTGTTTGCCGGAGTTTTATTTGCATTTTATTTGGATAGGGAAAAATGCGCGTTTTCGAAAATTG
>NC_053024.1:183299786-183327534 GCF_003073215.2 Triticum urartu | reverse complement strand
GACTCGAAAGAGTGCCTGGCGCCTGTGTAACACCCCGGATATGACTTTCCCAATATGTATTCCAACTCTTGCCGTTTCCGGCCTTAAGTTATTTTATTTTCTCGGGTTCGGGTCTTTGTCTCCGTGTGTTGTTATCGTTGTCATGCATCTCATGTCAAGTCATCATGTGCATTGCATTTGCATACGTGTTCATCTCATGCATTCGAGCATTTTCCCCGTTGTCCGTTTTGCATTCTGGCGCTTCGTTCTCCTCCGGTGGTCATTTCTACCTTTCTTTCATGTGTGGGGATTAAACATTTCCGTATTGGTCCGAGACTTGCCAAGCAGCCTTAGTTTACTACCGGTAGACTGCCTGTCAAGTTTCGTATCATTTGGACTTCGTTTGATACTCCAACGGTTAACCGAGGGACCGAAAAGGCCTCGTGTGTGTTGCAGCCCAACACCCCTCCAATTGGCCCAAAACCCACCAAAACCCTCTCCATCATCTAGAGCGTTCGATCACGATCGCGTGGCCGAAAACCGCACCTCATTTGGACTCTCCTAGCTCCTCCTATGCCTATAAATAGAACCCCTCCGAAATTCCCGTTCTCCTCCTCCGAAACCCTAGATCCGCCCCGCGCGTGCACCGGACGTGTCCGCACCGCCACCCCGCGCCCAATCAGGGCGTGACACGTGTCCCGCGCCGGCCTCCCTCCGCCGCGGCCCGTCCCGGCGCGAGGCGGGCCCTCTCCGCCGCCAACCGGGCCGCCACCTACCGCGCGCCCCGCGCCCTTCGTCCCGCGCCCGGCGACGCTGCCCCGGATTCCGGCGAGCGCCGCCCCGGCTGCCCGGCGAGCTCCGCCGCCGTCCGCCTCCTTCCCCGGCCGAGCCGGCGAGCTCGGGCCGCCGTCCCGCGCCGGCGAGCGTGCCGCCCCGCCGCCAAACCGATCCGTCGCCGTCGCCCACTCCGGCCTCCTCCTCTCCCTCATCTCCGGCTAGTCCCGACGAGCTCCACCGCTGCAGCTACAGTTTCGTCAGGCGAACATATGTTTTGCCATGATTATTGTGTGCATGATATGCCCATGAGTTCTACATATGTTTTGTTTAGGGTTTTGCCATCTTTCCAGAGGTGCAACCCATGTATTTTTGTGATTTGTGTGGTGACTAGCACGAGCTTGCAAAGTGAGGCACTTGGTATGCTGATTTCAGGGACTTAGCATTTCCACTAAGTCCTTGAGCTGTTTATCTCATATGGCCATATGTCATGTTGTTTCCTAGTGATCCGTGCCTCTTTTGAGGATGATCAGTAAGGATGTTTTGTTAATCTTGTAGTGCTCTATCCATCCATGTCTTTGTTTGCAATTATGGAGCACCCTAGCTTGAGTCAATCGAGCTCTACTTTTGTCATTTCGTGAATCTGGGCAGATTGTCTACTTGTTAGCGATTTTGCCGATGATGTTGTAGTTGATCGTGCATGCTATGCTATTTTTTGTCCATGTCTAGCTTGCATTTTGTGTATTCTTGATGGGTGTATGCTTAGATGGTCATGACTTGCTCCGTAGTGAGTGCATCGAGCTCGTAAACATGCCTACTTGATATCTGTTTCAGCATGCTCCAGTTTTCACCAAGTCTGAGAACGATTATGTTTTTGCCATGTTCACATGCTTGCAAATGTATTTTCTGATCCCTTTTGGCTCAAGGTCACTAAGGGACTTTTGTTAAGCTCCTTTGAGTAGCTCCATGCCATGCTTTACTTTGCCTTGTTCAGGTCCTGTAGCATGTAGTTTTGTTGCTCCGAAGAGTGCTATCTGATCTGAAATTCCAGACAAGTGTTAATTTCACCAAGTCTGAGATCTGTTTACCATATGCATTTTTGCCATGCTTGTTTGAACCTGTTAATGGATGAATTGGCCGTAGCTCAGTGCTAGACTTTTGTTAAGAATCATGAATGCATCCCTGCCATGTATTTTGTTGCCATGTTTGGGTGCTGTAGCATGTTCATCTTGTTGCATTTAGATGGCTACTTGCTGTAAATCGCAGAACATGGTCATATTTGAATCGCTTGCCATTTCCAATCCGTAACTCCGATTCCGGTGTTCTTTATATCGTTTTCAAGCGATTTCATCTCATCTTTCCAGTGGAACACCTGGATTTCCAAGTTGAGGCCAGGTTCATGCATTCCTTCTCAAATCTTGCATATGCATCCCGCATCGCATCCCGCATAGCATACCATCCTTGCATCATATTGTTTGATCCTTGCACGTGGTTGATTTTGTCCTTGTTGCTTGTTTGTCTTGTTTGGGTAGAGTCGGGAGACGAGTTCGCTAATGAGGAGCCCGTTGAGTTTGCTTTCGAGGATCCAGTCAACTCTGACAACTTTGCAGGCAAGATGATCATACCCTCGAAATCACTACTATCTTTGCTATGCTAAATGCTCGCTCTTTTGCTATGCCAATGCTACGATGCCTACCACTTGCTTTCAAGCCTCCCAAATTGCCATGTCAAACCTCTAACCCACCATGTCCTAGCAAACCGTTGATTGTCTATGTTACCGCTTTGCTCAGCCCCTCTTATAGCGTTGCTAGTTGCAGGTGAAGATTGGAGACCGTTCCTTGTTGGAACATTTATTTACTTGTTGGGATATCATTATATTGCCATGTTATCTTAATGCATCTATATACTTGGTAAAGGGTGGAAGGCTCGGCCTCTTGCCTAGTGTTTTGTTCCACTCTTGCCGCCCTAGTTTCCGTCATATCGGTGTTATGTTCCTGAATTTTGCGTTCCTTACGCGGTTGGGTTATAATGGGAACCCCTTGACAGTCCGCCTTGAATAAAACTCCTCCAGCAATGCCCAACCTTGGTTTTACCATTTGCCACCTAGCCTTTTCCCTTGGGTTTCGCGGACACAAGGGTCATCTTATTTTAAAGCCCCCGGGCCAGTGCTCCTCTGAGTGTTGGTCCAACCTAGAGCACCGTGCGGGGCCATCCCTTGGCAACTTGGGTTATGTTGGCTCCCGTACGCTTAGCTTATCCGGTGTGCCCTGAGAACGAGATATGTGCAGCTCCTATCGGGATTTGTCAGCACAGCGGGCGGTGTTGCTGGACTTGTTTTACCATTGTCGGAGTTGTCTTGAAGAACCGGGATACTGAGTCTGATCGGAACGTCTCAGGAGGAGGTCTATTCCTTCGTTGACCGTGAGAGCTTGTCATGGGCTAAGTTGGGACTCCCCTGCAGGGATTTGAACTTTCGAAAGCCATGCCCGCGGTTATGGGCAGATGGGAATTTGTTAATGACCGGTTGTATATTACTTGAACATTAACTTAATTAAAATGAATCAACTGAGTGTGTTACCGTGATGGACTCTTCTCGGCGGAGTCTGGGAAGTGGACACGGTGTTGGAGTAATGCTTGCGCAGGTTGCCCTCTAGTTTCTCGCTCGCGCTTTGCCTCCTCTTCTCGCTCACTTTTGCGAACAGGATAGACACCATATTTGCTAGTCGCTTGCTGCAGCTCCACATATTTACCTTGCCTTACCTTTGAGCTTAAATAGTATTGATCGCGAGGGTGCGATATTGCTGAGTCCCTCTGGCTCACAGATTACTATTACACCAGATGCAGGGCCTGATGATTCCGCTCCAGGTGACGCGCTTGAGCTCAAGTGGGAGTTCGACGAGGACTCTCAATGATACTATGTTTCCTTTCCTGATGATCAGTAGTGGTGCCCAGTTGGGGGTGATCGGGACCGTGTCGCATGTTGGGTTATCTTTTATTTTGGCGCTGTAGTCGGGCCATGAGTGTTTGGATGATGTAATGTTATTTATGTACTTGATTGACGTGGCGAGTGTAAGCCGACTATGTTATCTCCCCTTTTATTATATATTACATGGGATGTTGTGAAGATTGCCTAACTTGCGACATATGCCTTCAATGCGATTATGGCTCTAAGTCGTGCCTCGACACGTGGGAGATATAGCCGCATCGAGGGTTACAAGTTGGTATCAGAGCCTTCCCCGACCTTAGGAGCCCCATTGCTTGATCGTTTTTAGCGCGAGTTGTGTCTAGAAAAATGTTTTGAGTCATTTAGGAATTATATATCGGAGAGTTTAGGAATTCTTTTTACTTCCCAGTCTCCTCATCGCTCTGGTAAGGCATCCTGACGTAGAGTTTTGACTCTTCTCTTCTCAAATTTCACTAAAAAAAATTTAGGATCACGCGGGTATCTTGGAATCGTTCCGATGGTTTTATTGACGAGAACATTGTCTTGGTGCCTCCTGTCAGGGGTTTTGTGGAAGTGTCCCGGGGAGTTGAGCTCTGAGGTGTTGTCGTCATAATTTTATCGTTGCAGTTCTGGAATACCTGAGTTTAGTACGCCGACATCGAAAATCTCTTTTATGCAGTTCATTGGTGAGATAACCTCGACGCCACCCAGTACTGGGGCGGGAGTTCGGGAGTATCGCCATAACTTGTATAACGGATGCTTTTCGAAGGTTGAGGTAGATGGTTTCCGAAGTTTTCTCGGTTATGTGTTGAAGGATGGATACAGCTGGATGTAGGATTTGCTAGATTTGGGTGAGATATTATGCTTCCCCTGTATCCCCAACACCTGATTGCATAACCGGAAAGGTTCGGGAGTTTCATAGGTGGGAATTCTTAGTAGCTCTAGTTCTTCTTCCACGGATATTTGGTTTGAGATTGGGATTTCTTACCGAGTATTCGTTCTTGATCCGTACCTTGTTGATTTATTTCTCTACCTAAATTCTACGTGGCTTCTCAATTTATGGATAGGTGACCATTTCAAGAGGAATGCATTCGTTCATTTTGTTCGGATGTGAAGACTTTATGTTGCAATTTTCATCCCGTTGGATTCAACTTCATTTTATCTGTCTATGTGCTAACGGTGGTCAACCTCTTCAGGATGGCTCCTGCTAAGAGCACCAGTCAGAATCAGAATCAAGATCCGCCACCACCTCCACCTCCTCCGGAGGCATGGCAAGCTGTGATGGCAGCAACCAATGCAAACACACAGTTGATCATGCAAATTCTTCAAGAGCGCAATCAAGGCAACCAAGGGAACCAAGGCAACAATCAGAATCACTTTGCTACACTCAACCAGTTCCTTGCTAACGGGCCAAAGACTTTCAGCAATTGTGTTGAGGCAACTGATGCTGACGATTGGCTCGTGGATCTGTGCAAGCATTTCGAGTGCAGTAACATCAGGCCTGAGGACTTTGTCAAGTTCGCTTCCTTCCAACTCAAAGATCTAGCTGCAGAATGGTTCCAGCAATGCAAGGACTCCAGAGGTGGACGTGTATCACTTGGGATGAATTCCGTCAAGATTTCGAGCTCATCATATTCCCAGAGCATGGTTGAAAGCAAGCGTGAGGAATTCCACAACCTGAAAGCAAGGCTCTTTGTCTGTCTATGACTACAACAAGTTGTTCCAGAAGCTCGCCCTCTTTGCCAAGCAGGACGTCCCTGATGAGAAGAGCATGATATACCAGTTCAGGGGTGGTCTCAGAGAAGAAATCCAGCTCGCTCTTGTCCTCTTCGAGCCCTTGCGATACGATGAGTTCTACAACATGGCACTGAAGCAAGAGGCTGCTCAGTTGAGGTGTGATGCTTCCAAGAAGCGAGTCAGAGATGTTACTCCTTCTTCCTCTACTCAAGTGGCCAAGCAGCAGAAGTTTTGGCTTCCTCCTCCTCCGTTCCGTCAGCCGTATCAGCAGAAGAGCAAAGGTGGCAGTGGTTCTTCCCACCCACCCAACCCTGGCTTTCAGAACAAGACTTCGTCTCAAGCTCCAAGATCGAGTGCTCCGTATCACCGTCCGCTTTCAGAGGTCACGTGCAACAAGTGCCAACAGAAGGGTCACTATGCCAACAAGTGTTTCAACCAGAGGCGTCTTCCTCCTCCTCCTCCTGTGAGATCGGCAAGTACAGCTGTGGTCAAGCATAACCCCAAGTCCGCCAAGGTCAACTTGATGAATGCAGCTCAGGCAGAGGACTCGTCAGATGTCATCATGGGTAACCTTCCTGTTAATGATATTCCTGCCAAAGTTCTTTTTGACACTGGTGCATCGCATTGTTTCATCTCGAGACCATTTGTTTCTAAGCATGAGTTGCCTTTACAAGATTTGCCTAGACAGTTATCTGTTGTTTCTCCGGTAAATTCATGATGCAAGCGCTTTGCCCCGGATGTTACTATCACCTTGGGTGACTACAAGTTTCTGGCTTCTCCAACGGTTCTTGGTGACTCGGATATTGATCTTATTCTCGGAATGGATTGGCTTTCTAAGCACAAGGCACAGCTTGATTGTGCAGGCAGGCAAGATTCAATTGACTCATTCGTCTTGAGGATGTAATTGTCTTTGCCGCTCGTGATGATACCATCCGTCTGTTTTCTCTCAATGAGAAGGGTGAACTCGATGCTATCTCGCAAATTCCAGTCGTTTGCGAATATCAAGACGTCTTTCAGAAGAGCTTCCAGGAATGCCTCCGCACCGGCAGTTGAATTCGTCATTGATCTTGAGCCTGGCACGAACCTGTGTGCAAGCGTCCTTACAAGCTCGGACCTGAAGTTGAAGGAGCTGAAGAAGCAACTCGATATTCAAGAGAATGGGTCTCATCCGGCCTAGTTCTTCTCCGTGGGGTTGTGGTGTTCTTTTTGTGAAGAAGAAGGATGGAACGGACCGGCTTTGTGTTGATTACCGTCCATTGAACAAGAAGACCATCAAGAACAAATACCCACTTCCCAACATCAATGAGCTGTTCGAACAACTCAAAGGTGCCCAAGTATTCTCCAAGCTTGATCTCCGTATGGGTTATCATCAGATTCGAATCCGTGAGCAAGATATTCCCAAGACGGCCTTCAGGACAAGCTATGGTTCATATGAATACACTGTCATGTCTTTTGGCCTCGTCAACGCTCCTCCGACTTTCTCTCGCATGATGAACTTCATCTTCAACGCCTACACCAATGACTTCGTTTTGGTCTATCTCGACGACATTCTGGTTTTCTCGAAGAACAAGGAAGATCATGCCAAGCACTTGCGTTTGGTACTCGATAAGCTGAGGGAACACAGTTCTACGCCAAGTTCTCCAAGTGCGAATTTTGGCTCGATGAGGTTCTTTATCTTGGTCATATCATCTCTGCCAAGGGCATTGCGGTGAATCCTGAGAAGGTGTCTGCAATTGTGAATTGGGAACCTCCTCAGAACGTGAAGCAACTCCGTAGCTTCCTCGGTCTCGCAAGCTATTGTCGAAGATTCGTTGAAAACTTTTCTAAGATCACGAAGCCTCTCTCAAATCTTCTCCAGAAGCACGTCAAGTACGTTTGGTCTCCGGAGTGTGACATTGCTTTCAACACTTTGAAAGAGAAATTGATCACTGCTCCAGTTCTGACTCCGCCTGATGAATCCAAGCCGTACAAGGTCTTTTGTGATGCCTCTCTCCAAGGTCTTGGCGCAGTGTTGATGCAAGAGAAGAAAGTTGTTCTTATACCTCTCGCCAGTTGAAGCCCAATGAGAAGAACTACCCCACTCATGATCTCGAGTTGGCGGCAGTTGTGCATGCTCTTTTGACTTGGAGACATCTTCTATTGGGAAGAAAAGTGGACATTTTCACTGATCACAAGAGTCTCAAGTACATCTTCACTCAGCCTAATCTCAACCTCAGGCAAACTCGATGGGTCGAAATGATTCAAGAGTATAATCCGAGTATCGAGTATACTCCAGGCAAGGCCAATGTGATTGCTGACGCATTGAGCAGGAAGGCTTATTGCAACAGTCTGATTCTCAAGCCTTATCAACCCGAGCTTTGTGAAGCTTTCCGCAAACTTAATCTGCAAGTTGTTCCTCAAGGTTTCCTCGCCAACCTTCAAGTCTCTCCTACCTTGGAAGACCAGATTCGCCAAGCCCAGCTTCTTGATGCTATGGTGAAAAAGGTGAAGATTGGGATTGCCAAGAGTCAACCCAAGTACAAGTGCTACCGCCTTGATGACAAGGACACTCTCTTCTTCGAGGATCGTATTGTGTGCCCAAAGGTGACCTTCGTAAAGTGATCATGAACGAGGCTCACAATTCTCTCCTCTCCATCCACCCTGGGAGCACGAAGATGTATCAGGACCTCAAGCAGGCTTATTGGTGGACTCGAATGAAGCGCGAGATTGCTCAATTCGTGAATGAATGTGATGTCTGCAGAAGAGTGAAGGCAGAACACCAAAGGCCAGCGGGTCTCCTCCAACCTCTTGCCATTCCAGAATGGAAGTTTGACCACATTGAAATGGACTTCATGACTGGGTTTCCAAAGTCCAAGCGTGGCAATGATGCTATATTCGTTGTCATCGACAAACTCACCAAAGTGGCTCATTTTCTGCCTATCAAACAGTCAATCACTGCAGATCAATTGGCGGAACTCTATACCTCTCGAATTGTCTCTCTACACGGTATTCCACAAGTGATCTCTTCAGACCGTGGCAGCATCTTTACCTCCAAGTTTTGGGATTCTTTTCAGAAGGCCATGGGCACCAACATCCGCTTCAGCACAGCTTTCCATCCTCAAACTAGCGGTCAAGTCGAGCGTGTCAACCAGATTCTTGAAGATATGCTCAGGGCTTGTGTGATCTCCTTCGGCATGAAGTGGGAGGATTGTCTTCCTTATGCTGAATTCTCCTACAACAACAGTTTTCAAGCAAGTTCGGGCAAGGCCCCATTTGAAATTCTGTATGGCAGGAAGTGTCGTACCCCTCTCAACTGGTCTGAAACCGGTGAACGTCAGCTTTTGGGTAATGACTTAATCACAGAGGCAGAGGAAATGTGCAAAGTCATTCGAGATAACCTCAAAGCAGCCCAATCCCGCCAGAAGAGCTACTATGATAGTAAGCACCGTGATTTGGCTTTCGAGATCGGAGATCATGTTTACCTCCGCGTCTCTCCTATGAAAGGTACTCGTCGCTTCGGTATCAAAGGGAAGCTTGCCCCCAGATACGTGGGACCTTTCAAGATTGTCAGCAAGAGAGGCGATCTCGCCTATCAACTCGAGCTTCCTTCAAACTTTGCAAATGTTCATGATGTGTTCCATGTCTCTCAGCTCCGAAAGTGCTTCAAGACTCCTGACCGCACCGTCAACTTCGAGGACATTGAGCTCCAAGAAGATCTCTCTATCGTGAGCACCCCGTTGCTATTCTTGAAGAGACTGAACGCAAGACTCGCAACAAGTCAATCAAATTCCTCAAAGTCAAGTGGTCACACCATTCCGACCGTGAAGCTACCTGGGAACGCGAGGATCACCTCCGTTCTGAGTACCCGGCGTTCTTTCAGTCCTAGATCTCGGGACGAGATCCTTTCGTAGTGGTGGAGTGTTGTAACACCCCGGATATGACTTTCCCAATTTGTATCCAACTCTTGCCGTTTCCGGCCTTAAGTTATTTTATTTTCTCGGGTTCGGGTCTTTGTCTCCGTGTGTTGTTATCGTTGTCATGCATCTCATATCATGTCATCATGTGCATTGCATTTGCATACGTGTTCATCTCATGCATTCGAGCATTTTCCCCGTTGTCCGTTTTGCATTCCGGCGCTTCGTTCTCCTCTGGTGGTCATTTCTACCTTTCTTTCGTGTGTGGGGATTAAACATTTCCGGATTGGACCGAGACTTGCCAAGCGGCCTTGGTTTACTACCGGTAGACTGCCTGTCAAGTTTCGTATCATTTGGACTTCGTTTGATACTCCAACGGTTAACCGAGGGACCGAAAAGGCCTCGTGTGTGTTGCAGCCCAACACCCCTCCAAAGTTGGCCCAAAACCCACCAAACCCTCTCCATCATCTAGAGCGTTCGATCACGATCGCGTGGCCGAAAACCGCACCTCATTTGGACTCTCCTAGCTCCTCCTATGCCTATAAATAGACCCTCCGAAATTCCCGTTCTCCTCCCTCCGAAACCCTAGATCCGCCCCGCGCACTGCACCGGACGTGTCCGCCACCGCCACCCCCGCGCCCAATCAGGGCGTGACACGTGTCCCGCGCCGGCCTCCCTCCGCCGCGGCCCGTCCCGGCGCGGGCGGGCCCTCTCCGCCGCCAACCGGGCCGCCACCTACCGCGCGCCCCGCGCCCTTCGTCCCCGCGCCCGGCGACCGCTGCCCCGGATTCCGGCGAGCGCCGCCCCGGCTGCCCGGCGAGCTCCGCCGCCGTCCGCCTCCTTCCCCGGCCGAGCCGGCGAGCTCGGGCCGCCGTCCCGCGCCGGCGAGCGTGCCGCCCCGCCGCCAAACCGCATCCGTCGCCGTCGCCCACTCAGGCCTCCTCTCTCCCCCGTCTCCGGCTAGTCCCCGACGAGCTCCATCGCTGCAGCTACAGTTCCGGCTGGCGAACATCGGGAAGCGTGCCGCCGGATCTCAGATCTAGATCTAGTTTGGGTTGACTTTCTCCCGAAACCCTAGTCCATATGCCCATCTTCATCATGTCGTAACTTTGCATGCGTAGCTCCGTTTTGGGCATATAGCATATCAAAATGTTCATCTCAGAGAGTACATCATTTCATCTCACTGCATCATTTTCATTTGACTTCATCTTGATGCCCGAAATTCTGTTAGAAGAGTGCTACTTGAGATAATTGTCAGATCTACTGCTCCATTTAGATATTTGTCATTTTTGCCATGATTAATGTGTGCATGATATGCCCATGAGCTCTTACATATGTTTTGTTAAGGGTTTTGCCATCTTTCCAGAGGTGCAACCCATGTATTTTTGTGATGTGTGTGGTGACTAGCACAAGCTTGCAAAGTGGAGCACTTCGTAATGCTGATTTCAGGGACTTAGCATTTCCACTAAGTCCTTGATCTGTTTATCTCATATGCCATATGTTCATGTTGTTTCCTAGTGATCCGTGCCTCTTTTGAGGATGATCAGTAAGGATGTTTTGTTAATCTTGTAGTGCTCTATCCATCCATGTCTTTGTTTGCAATTATGGAGCACCCTAGCTTGAGTCAATCGAGCTCTACTTTTGTCATTTCGTGAATCTGGGCAGATTGTCTACTTGTTAGCGATTTTGCCGATGATGTTGTAGTTGATCCGTGCATGCTATGCTATTGTTCTTGCCATGTCTAGCTTGCATTTTGTGTATTCTTGATGGGTGTATGCTTAGATTCATGACTTGCTCTGTAGGTGAGTGCATCGAGCTCGTAAACATGCCTACTTGATATCTGTTTCAGCATGCTCCAGTTTTCACCAAGTCTGAGAACTGATTATGTTTTTGCCATGTTCACATGCTTGCAAATGTATTTTCTGATCCCTTTTGGCTCAAGGTCACTAAGGGACTTTTGTTAAGCTCTTTGAGTAGCTCCATGCCATGCTTTACTTTGCCATGTTCAGGTCCTGTAGCATGTAGTTTTGTTGCTCCGAAGAGTGCTATCTGATCTGAAATTCCAGACAAGTGTTAATTTCACCAAGTCTGAGATCTGTTTACCATATGCATTTTTGCCATGCTTGTTTGAACCTGTTAATGGATGAATTGGCCGTAGCTCAGTGCTAGACTTTTGTTAAGAATCATGAATGCATCCCTGCCATGTATTTTGTTGCCATGTTTGGGTGCTGTAGCATGTTCATCTTGTTGCATTTAGATGGCTACTTGCTGTAAATCGCAGAACGTGGTCATATTTGAATTGCTTGCCATTTCCAAACCGTAACTCCGATTCCGACGTTCTTTATATCGTTTTCAAGCGATTTCATCTCATCTTTCCAGTGGCACACTTGGATTTCCAAGTTGAGGCCAGGTTCATGCATCCTTGTCAAATCTTGCATATGCATCCCGCATAGCATTCATCCTGCATCATATTGTTTGAGCTCTTGCACGTGGTTGATTGTGTTCCGTTTGCTTGTTTGTCTTGTTTGGGTAGAGCCGGGAGACGAGTTCGCTAACGAGGAGCCCGTTGAGTTTGCTTTCGAGGATCCAGTCAACTCTGACAACTTTGCAGGCAAGATGATCATACCCTCGAAATCACTACTATCTTTGCTTTGCTAGATGCTCGCTCTTTTGCTATGCCAATGCTACGATGCCTACCACTTGCTTTCAAGCCTCCCAAATTTCATGTCAAACCTCTAACCCACCATGTCCTAGAAAACCGTTGATTGGCTATGTTACCGCTTTGCTCAGCCCCTCTTATAGCGTTGCTAGTTGCAGGTGAAGATTGGAGACCGTTCCTTGTTGGAACATTATTTACTTGTTGGGATATCATTATATTTCTTGTTATCTTAATGCATCTATATACTTGGTAAAGGGTGGAAGGCTCGGCCTCTCGCCTAGTGTTTTGTTCCACTCTTGCCGCCCTAGTTTCCGTCATATCGGTGTTATGTTCCCGGATTTTGCGTTCCTTACGCGGTTGGTTATAATGGGAACCCCTTGATAGTTCGCCTTGATTAAAGCTTTTCCAGCAATGCCCAACCTTGGTTTTACCATTTGCCACCTAGCCTCTTTTTCCCTTGGGTTTCCGGAGCCCGAGGGTCATCTTATTTTAGCCCCCCCGGGCCAGTGCTCCTCTGAGTGTTGGTCCAACCGAGCGATGTCCGGGTACCAGGGGCAACTCTGGGCTGGCCTACCCGACGTCTGGCTCATCTGAGTGTGCCCTGAGAACGAGATATGTGCAGCTCCTATCGGGATTTGTCAGCACATTCGGGCGGTGTTGCTGGATTTGTTTTAACTTGTCGAAGTGTCTTGAAGAACCGGGATACCGAGTCTGATCGGAACGTCTCGGGGGAAGGTCTATTCCTTCGTTGACCGTGAGAGCTTGTCATGGGCTAAGTTGGGACTCCCCTGCAGGGATTTGAACTTTCGAAAGCCGTGCCCGCGGTTATGGGCAGATGGGAATTTGTTAATGTCCGGTTGTAGATAACTTGAACCTTAACTTAATTAAAATGAGTCAACTGCGTGTGTAACCGTGATGGTCTCTTTCCGGCGGAGTCCGGGAAGCGAACACGGTGTTGGAGTAATGTTGCGCAGGTTCTCTAGTTTCTCGCTCGCGCTTTGCCTCCTCTTCTCGCTCTCTTTTGCGAAAGGTTAGCCACCATATATGCTAGTCGCTTGCTGCAGCTCCACATATTTTACCTTGCCTTACCTATAAGCTTAAATAGTCTTGATCGCGAGGGTGCGAGATTGCTGAGTCCCTGTGGCTCACAGATTACTCCATTAACCAGATGCAGGGCCTGATGATTCCGCTCCAGGTGACGCGCTTGAGCTCAAGTGGGAGTTCGACGAGGACTCTCAACGATACTATGTTTCCTTTCCTGATGATCAGTAGTGGTGCCCAGTTGGGGGTGATCGGGACCGTGTCGCATGTTGGGTTATCTTTTATTTTGGTGCCGTAGTCGGGCCATGAGTGTTTGGATGATGTAATGTTATTTATGTACCTTGATTGACGTGGCGAGTGTAAGCCAACTATGTTATCTCCCCTTTTATTATCTATATTACATGGGATGTTGTGAAGATTGCCTAACTTGCGACATTGCTTTCAATGCGGTTATGCCTCTAAGTCGTGCCTCGACACGTGGGAGATATAGCCGCATCGAGGGCGTTACAGCCTGGAGGTGTCGGATCCCTCATCCGACGACTCCAAGACGCACTCCTCCCATGAAGACGAGGAGGAGAAGAAGAGACCCCTCCCCCTCCAGCGGGGGAAGGGAAGAAAAGGAAGGCCGCCCCAACTGGGGAGGCCGAAGGGTCCAAGAAGGGGAAAACCCTTCCTCCGGACTACTCCACCGACGCCGACGACGACGGAGAGGAGTGGCCGCCCAGGGCCAAGCCCCTGGCTAAATCGTAAGTATCCGGATACCAGAGTAATTCATAGTATTCCTTTATTGCACAGCTTTCCCTTATGTCGAATATGATTATGCAGCCCACCCAAAGACCGGCTCGACGCATCGTCGAGCGGTTCACTGGACTCGTCGGATGTGAATTCGCTTCCGACGGCTTCCTCCCGCCCTACGGACGACACCGAAGTGTTGTCCCAACAGGTTCCAAGCCGGGAGGAGGTGGTCCTGGAGGCCGCCAAGGCGACCTCCCGGACTCCAGGAGTAAAGGGGAAAACCCCCAGGGCTCCAAGTCCGGCTCTAGGGCCGGACACCGCTCCGGAACCTTCAAAGGTTCCAGAGTCCGGCAGGCGACCTCCTTCCAAGGGGAGCAAGCCCACCGTGCCGGTGACCCCCGTCCAACCGGAGGCACCGGACAATCTGTTGGAGGTGCTCAAAGGTGCCTCCATCGACGAGGAGCACCGCACCATATTATGAGTGCGGTGGTCCAGAAGGTTCAGTCCGCCAAGAGCGGACTGACTGAAGCTTGTGCTAGCCTTTTAACAGGCTTTGAGGTAAGTAAAGAATGTGTAAATAATATTACCGCATAGACAGTAGCCCCTGATGCTCTGTTTGGCGTTCAGGAAGAAAAGCCGAATAGAGGATCAAATAAAATTCGCATGAGTCTAACAAAAAGGAGTCAATATGCGTATGCAGGCTTCTCTGCTTGCGTCCGCCGCACTGACTGCGGAAGTGGACACGCTAAAGCAGAACCTCGAGCGGTCCGAGCAAGAGCTCGGGCGTGCCAAGAAGCAGCTCGAGGACAATGAAGGTAAGAAATACCTTGTTTAAATATATATAAAAAAGTGCAATTGCAAAAAATGACAGGATTATCGTGGCTATTGTAGGGGCCACGTCTGAGGTGGCGACCCTTAAGCAAGCGCTGGTCGAGGCCGAGAAGAGGGCGGCCACGGAGCGCACCGAGCGGGAGAAGTATGAGGCCGAGTTGGCAAGGTGCGGCAAGAGCTCCAGGCTCTCATGGAAAAACATGAGAGTTTGGAGCTTGACTCAAAGACGCGAGCGTCCGAGCTCGCGGTGGCTATTGAAAATGCCAAGTCTGCCAAGGCCGAATCCCAGAAGACCCTCCAGGAGTTGGATGAGGTGAAGAAGATAGCGGCGGGTAAGGCATTCTTTATGCAAAGCAAACACATAAACGTGAGTTACTTGTTACTTACCCGAATCCGGAGCTCTCCAGGAGCGTTCGCAGATCTTCCCCGGAGTGTGTCCGATGCCGCCGCATTCTATCGAGCCGAGGAGGGCAGCTCGACAGAGAAGGTGTTCTGGTCTCAGTATGCTGAGGCCGGACACCCCGTGCCCCTGAGCGACCAGCTGAAGCAACTGGTCGAGCTCCACAAGGCGGCCGAACAGGCCATGAAGGGCCTCATAGTTCGGCTGTGGCCTGGAGAGGCTCTGCCTGGGAGCTATTTCGGGCTGGTGCGGCGGCTGGTGGGGGCCTGTCCAAGGCTCGAAGTCATCAAGCGCTCCGTCTGCATTGAAGGTGCCCGTAGGGCCCTTGCCCGTGCTAAGGTGCACTGGGGCAAGCTGGATGCTGAGAAGCTTGTGAAGGACGGGCCACCGCCGGGGAAAGAGCATCGCAAGCCCGAGAATTATTATAAGGATGTTCTGAAGGGTGCCTGCCTTGTGGCGGATGAATGTTCTAGGGATGTAATTTTTGAGTGAAACTTGCTCGTTTTGTCCTGTGCGCTGAAAACTTGTTCATATGCGCTAAGCAATGCTGTTGGAATTTAAAATATTACCTTCTGTGCGCTGTTTATCAATTCTGAGAGATGGCAAGTCGTCGGCTTCTGCCCCCGTGCCGCTAGTGCTGGGGTGTTCGGGGATAAACCTGAGCGCTCTTTTTCCCATGTTTGGGTCCTTCGAGGGAGGCGCTCAGCCCAACGAACAAGGCAATCGGACTATAATGCGTGAACACTCTCACTTAGCCATAGAATTCTATAATTTTAAATTTCGGACGAAGCCCCTGGTATTCGGAAGACCGAGTTCGGGGCGCTATCCACGCCTTGGCCGGACAGAGCCGGCTCCTCGCTCTAAGCGGCATAAGTCTTTAGGGACTCGAAAAACCTCTCGAACAGCGACCAGCTCTCGCTTCATCATGACAGTCAGTTTTAGCTTTCTCCACTGAGGTGCTCGACCCAGCTCAACTGGGGCACAATCGCAGTGGTTCTCCTAGTGCTACCTTAGCCGATATAGCGGAACGTAAGGCACCAAAACATAGGAGCCGGGCAAACCCAACTATTGACCCAAGACATGATTCGGAGCCGATGCATATAATGCTATAAGTTCGGGGTGCCGCACTTGTTAAAGTGTTCGGACTTCTCACACCATGTTGAGGGGTACTGAAGCCCCTGGCGTATTTTGGCCGTACCAAAGTGTACGGGTGCAACATGTCGTTAAGGAACATATATAAAAAAGTAATGCAAAAATAGACAAAAGCTATGCATTGTTTATTAAAGAGGGCTGCGATCAAAGCAGAACGATACAAATAATGCGATAAGCAAAAGGTTGGACTATTTAACATGTCCGTTCCAGGGGCAAGCTGCGAATAGTATGCGAAACAGGTATACTGCTCGTGATAGAGACCACCTGGGAGTTCCGTAATGCGGCGTGGCTTGTCTGCTTCCCTGGTTCTTGCATCGTTTGTGCGGCAATTGAACTGCCGAACAGGCCTTCCGAAGAATGGAGTCCTGAAAGTAAGAGAAAATTAAAAAATCGGCAGCCCCTGGTGCGGTTTAAGCCGTGTTTCGGGCGTGCCGTGATGGTGCCCCTCCCCCTGTACCCATGGTATTTCTAGAGCGTAGTTATGTATGCGAAGCACTGGCGTCGCCTTTTTGCGAGGGCTGGGGTTGGGGCCGCATTGCTACGCCTGCTCGGATCGTGCCAGGCGGTCTTGTTGTAGGTTACTCCGGGCGCGCTTGACGGTGTCCGGTCGTTTAGTGGCCGGACTGGAGAACTGCCTGGAGAGGCTACTTTGTACTTCCGCTGCAAGGGCCGCCGTGTGCTCCTCCGTTCGGAGGGAGCGTTCGGTGTTTCCATTGACCGTAATTACTCCTCGAGGGCCTGGCATCTTGAGCTTAAGGTATGCGTAGTGCGGTACCGCATTGAACTTGGCGAATGCGGTTCGCCCGAGCAGTGCGTGATAGCCACTGCGGAATGGGACTATGTCGAAGATTAACTCCTCGCTTCGGAAATTATCCGGAGATCCGAAGACCACTTCAAGTGTGACTGAGCCTGTACAGTTGGCCTCTACACCTGGTATTACGCCTTTAAAGGTCGTTTTGGTGGGCTTAATCCTCGAGGGATCTATGCCCATTTTCCGCACTGTATCCTGGTAAAGCAGGTTCAGGCTGCTGCCGCCGTCCATAAGGACTCTAGTGAGATGAATCCGTCAATAATTGGGTCTAGGACCAATGTGGCGAATCCGCCATGACGGATGCTAGTGGGATGGGCCCTTCGATCAAAGGTGATCAGGCAGGAGGACCATGGGTTGAACTTTGGGGCGACTGGCTCTACCGTGTATACGTCCCTTAACGCGCGCTTCCGCTCCCTTTTCGGGACGTGGGTTGCATATATCATGTTCACCGTCCGCACTTGTGGGGGAAAACCCTTCTGTCCACTGTTGTTCGGCGGCCGGGGCTCCTCGTCGTCATCGCTATGCAGCCCCTTGTCTTCATTTTCGGCGTTTAACTTGCCTGCCTGCTTGAACACCCAACAATCCCTGTTGGTGTGATTGGCCGGCTTTTCGGGGGTGCCATGTATCTCGCACAAGCGGTCGAGTATTCGGTCCAAATTGGACGGGCCCCTAGGATTCCTTTTGAATGGCTTTTTTCGCTGACCGGATTTAGAGCCTCTGAATCCGGCATTGACTGCCGTATCCTCCGCATTGTCGCCGTTAATGCGGCGCTTCTGCTTGTTGCGACGCGACCTGCCACTACTGTCCCTGGTGTCCGAATTACCAGGGTTCTTGATCATATTGTTGTTACGAGCAAGCCAGCTGTCTTCCCCCGCGCAAAAGCGGGTCATGAGTGTCGTGAGTGCTGCCATAGATTTCAGCTTTTCCTGTCCAAGGTGCCGGGCCAGCCACTTGTCACGGATATTGTGTTTGAAGGCTACTAGGGCCTCAGCGTCCGGATAGTACTATTTGATTTTTCTTTGTTAGGAACCATGTCTAGAATTGCCTGGCCGATTCCTCTAGCTTCTGAATTACATAACTTAGGTCGTCGACGTCTGGGGGTCGCACATAAGTGCCCTGGAAATTGTCGAGGAATGCGGCTTCTAGGTCCTCCCAACAACTGATTGATCCTGTTGGCAAGCTGTTAAGCCAATGCCGAGCTGGTCCTTTAAGCTTGAGTGGGAGGTATTTGATGGCGTGGAAATCATCGCTGCGGGCCATGTGGATATGAAGGAGATAATCCTCGATCCATACCGCAGGATCTGTTGTGCCATCATATGATTCGATGTTTACGGGTTTGAAACCCTCGGGGATTTGATGATCCATTATTTCGTCTGTAAAGCATAGTGGGTGTGCGGCGCCTCTATACTGGGCGATATCATGACGTAGCTCCAATGAGGTGTGTTCGGCCCTGCCGAATTTGTGGCCGGCGTGACGGTTACCGTCTCGAGTCGTGGGGCGCCCACGCGATCGTAGATCGATCTTGTTTGCCTTGCCTTGTCCTCCAACATATCTCAGGTCCGGCGCATTTTCCCGTGCCTTGGTACGGGGTGCGGCTTGAGTGGAGGGCCGAGAGGCCTCTCTGTCGCGGCCACGAGGTGGCCGATCGGCCGTATAGTGCAGGTGATGTAGGTTTAAGTGCTTCCTCCTCTAATCGGGGTAGCAACCTGCGCTTTGGGTAGCTCTTGGAGGGGCGTTCGAGTTTATGCTCTTCGGCCGCAAGGACTTCAGTCCATCTGTCGACTAGCAAATCTTGATCAGCTCTAAGCTGTTGCTGTTTTTTCTTGAGGCTTCTTGCCGTGGCCATAAGCCTGCGTTGAAAACGCTCTTGCTCGACGGGATCCTCTGGGACGATTGTCGTCGTCGAGGCTTGCCTCGTCTTCGGAGGGAGGCATATAATTATCGTCCTCGACCTCTCTGTCTGCCGCTCTCTCATGAGGGCTGGTTTCTCCATCCTCCTATGCTAAATCTTGCTGGAGGGGGTTTTCTTCGGCACTTTCTGGAGTATTATTATCTCCCGTGCTGGAATCACCGTATTTGTTTTGGCGGGATTTTGAGCGGCGCCGCTGACGCGGCGCTTAGGCTGTTTCTTGGAGGGGTCATCCTCCGCTGTTCCATCGCCATCTCCTTCTTTTGGGGTGTCCACCATGTATATGTCATATGACGAGGTGGCTTTCCAGGGCCTGATAGGCGCTGGTTCTTCATCGTCTCCTTCATCGGCGTCCATACCGTCGATGTCTTCGGAGTCGAAGTCGAGCATGTCGGTTAAATCGTCGACAGTGGCTACAAAGTGGGTGGTGGGTGGGCTTTGAATTTCTTCATCGTCCGTATCCCAACCTTGCTGACCGTAGTCCGGCCAGGGCTCTCCTGATAAAGAGAGAGACTTCATTGTCTTCAGAATATCCGAAAGGCGAGTGCTGAAAGATGTCTGCGGCAGTAAACTCCATGATCGGCGCCCAATCGGATTCGATCGGCAGGGGCGCGGAGGGTTCGGAGTCCGGAGAGGAGTCCGGCTCCTTGGAGTCACGAGTCTCGCAGGAGTGCGGGGCTGGTGTTCGGCTCGATCGCCGTTGGGATCGCAGCCCCCGAGGCGGCGTCCAACCACCCATCCGATCGATGCAGTTGGCTCCGAATTAAGGGTCGAAGCCGATGCGGGTGTGGCCTCCAGGGCACTGTTCGGCGGCAGAGCTAGATCATGCTCGTCGTGACAGTGCGGCGCGCTCGGCAGTGGCTCGAATCCGTCGAAGATCAAGTCCCCGCGGATGTCAGCCGTGTAGTTTAAACTTCCAAATCTGACCTGACGGCCAGGGGCATAGCTTTCGATCTGCTCTAGATGGCCAAGTGAATTGGCCCGCAGTGCGAAGCCGCCGAAGACGAAGATCTGTCCGGGGAGGAAGGTCTCACCCTGGACTGCATCGCTATTGATGATCGTAGGAGCCATCGAGCCTGACGGCGACGACACAGAGGAACTCTCAATGAAAGCACCAATGTCGTTGTCAAAACCGGCGGATCTCGGGTAGGGGGTCCCGAACTGTGCGTCTAGGCCGGATGGTAACAGGAGGCAAGGGACACGAAGTTTTACCCAGGTTCGGGCCCTCTCGATGGAGGTAAAACCCTACGTCCTGCTTGATTAATATTGATGATATGGGTAGTACAAGAGTAGATCTACCACGAGATCGAGAGAGGCTAAACCCTAGAAGCTAGCCTATGGTATGATTGTTGTTGTATGTTGTCCTACGGACTAAAACCCTCCGGTTTATATAGACACCGGAGAGGGTTAGGGTTACACAAAGTCGGTTACAATGGTAGGAGATCTACATATCCGTATCGCCAAGCTTGCCTTCCACGCCAAGGAAAGTCCCTTCCGGACACGGGACGAAGTCTTCAATCTTGTATCTTCATAGTCCAGGAGTCCGGCTGAAGGTATAGTCCGGCCATCCGGACACCCCCTAATCCAGGACTCCTCAGTAGCCATTGAACAAAGCTCGAATTTTGGCCGGATTAGCTTCAATTCCTCTATGGAGACAATGAACCCAGGAGCTTTCCGCTGGCACGCCGAAAACACATTTTGGATTGAGCTTGATGTCGTATGTTCGGAGGTTGTCGAATGTGAGCCTCAAGTCGTCTATTAGAGAGTCGACGTGTTTGGTTTTAACGACCACATCATCTACGTATGCCTCTACTGTTTTGCCGATCTGTTTCTCCAGACATGTCTGATCATGCGCTGATATGTTGCGCCGGCGTTTTTGAGCCCAAAAGGCATTGTGTTGAAACAGAAGGGGCCGTATGGTGTGATAAATGCCTTGCGGCTTGGTCGGACTCCGCCATCTTGATTTGGTGGTAGCCGGAGTATGCGTCGAGGAAACACAATGACTCGTGTCCTGCGGTAGCATCGATAATTTGATCAATGCGGGGGAGGGGGAAGGGATCCTTTGGGCAAGCCTTGTTGAGGTCCTTGAAATCGACACATAGGCGCCAGGATTTGTCCTTCTTTGGTACCATCACCAGGTTTGCTAGCCAGTCCGGGTGTTTTATTTCTCTAATGAATCCGGCCTCCAATAACTTGGCTAGTTCCTCTCCCATAGCATGTCTCTTAGGTTCAGAGAAACGCGAAGAGCCTGCTTGACCGGCTTGAATCCCTTTAGGATATTGAGGCTGTGCTCGGCCAGCCTGCGTGGGATTCCTGGCATGTCTGAGGGGTGCCAGGCGAATATGTCCCAATTCTCGCGCAGGAACTCTCGTAGTGCGGCGTCCACGCGGGGTTTAACTGTGCCCCGATGGAGGCTGTTTTTGTAGGGTCCGTTGGGTGGACTTGGAATTTGACTATTTCATCCGCTGGTTTAAAAGAGGTGGACTTGGATCTCTTGTCAAGTATCACGTCGTCCCTGTCCACTGTGGAGCGTAGCGCAGTTAATTCCTCGGCCGAAAGGGCTTCGGATAATGCCTCGAGGGCCAATGCGGCTGTTTTGTTTTCGGCGCGGAGTGTTGTGTCCGGATCACTAGCGAGAGTGATGATTCCGTTGGGCCCGGGCATTTTGAGCTTCATGTACCCATAATGGGGTATGGCTTGGAAGATCGTGAACGCCTCCCGTCCCAAGAGGGCGTATCCACTACTGAACGGGGCCACTTGGAATGTAATTTCTTCGGACCTATAGTTCTCCGGCGTGCCGAATACCACATCTAGTGTGATTTTCCCAGCACAGCGTGCTTCCCGACTGGGGATGATTCCTCTGAAGGTTGTGCTGCTTTGCTCAATGCGGTTCCAGTCTATTTCCATTTTTTGAAGAGTTTCCTCATAGATGAGGTTTAATCCACTGCCGCCGTCCATGAGTACTTTGGTGAGTCGAAAGCCGTCCACAATTGGACTGAGGACCAGTGCAGCTGGTGCTCGGGCTGTTCGGAATTTAGGTTCATCACTGGCATTGAAGGTAATAGCCGTGTCGCTCCATGGATTTATTGCTGCTACGTGGCAGATTTCGGCAATGCTGCGGAGTGTTCGCTTGCGCCTATTATTTGATGCGAAGGTCTCAAAGACTGTTAATACCGTATTGTTATCCCTGGGATGGTGCTCTGTGGCATCTGGGATGAGAAGATCCTCGCCGCTTTTGGCCACCTGCCGGAGTATCCAACATGCTCTAAGGCTGTGTGTTGGTATGGTATCCGCTGTACTATGAATTTTGCAGGGTCCGTTGAGCCATCCCTCCAATACGGTTCCACGCCCTGTAGAGGGTTTTTGCTTCTTTGTAATTAACTCGGGTGTCTTATGATAGTGCACCCTTTTACTTCGGACTGGGTGTATATTCGGAGCCGGATTATCCCAAAATTTCGTTTCGGTTTTCCAGGCACTTTCCATCGCACAGTACTTTCATACTATGGACGCCAAGTCGGCGAAGCGTGATATGTCACGGACTTATGGCGTTAAGGATTCCCTTGTCCGTGCAGTTATTGCAGAAAAGTGAGACTGCGTCTTCCTCGCGGCAGTCCTTAACCTTGTTCATCACAAGGAGGAATCTGGCCCAATAATGATGTACTGTTTCATGGGGCTCTTGCCTGATGTGGGAAAGATCGTTTATGTCTGGGTGGGTGGGTGTTTTGAGTCCAACCCCTACCCGATCTGAGACCCAGGGGCCGAGGGTTTCCGATCTTGGAAGTTCGGATTCCGGGATGTTGCCCGATGAGTCTGGCCCGCTGCCTGACTCTAGGTTCAGGGCTTGGGTGATGTCCTCCCGAAACGGGTATCCGGCTCGGAGAGCTCAGGAATCCGGACATAGTTAGTCCTCAAGATAGAGGAAGAATCGCCGCATTGTTCCTCCACCACCGCAACATGATGGGTGACCGGTGGAGAGTTAATCTCCCTTTGATCGGGTTTAAGCCCAATCCGATCATAGTCCGTAGCGACTCCCAAGGCGGCGATGCGATCCAAGAGCTTCGTTTAGGGAAGAGAGCTCCATTGGATCCATCTGCTCGGCGAATTCCGAGCCGACGTGGAGGCTGTTTTTCATGACCCGAGAAGTCATCGTCGGTGCAGCAGCCGAACGGGCAGGTCATGATGAAACTGCCTAGCAGAGTTTGGCCGACAGCCAGGGCTCCCCCAGCGGTAATGTTGTTTTTAACAACAGGAGGCATCCTTCCTTATGGCGACGACACAGAGGAACTCTCAATGAAAGCACCAATGTCGGTGTCAAAACCGGCGGATCTCGGGTAGGGGGTCCCGAACTGTGCGTCTAAGGCAGATGGTAACAGGAGGCAGGGGACACGATGTTTTACCCAGGTTCGGGCCCTCTTGATGGAGGTAAAACCCTACGTCCTGCTTGATTTATTCTTGATAATATGAGTAGTACAAGAGTTGATCTACCACGAGATCGGAGAGGCTAAACCCTAGAAGCTAGCCTATGGTATGATTGTATGTTGTCCTACGGACTAAAACCCTCCGGTTTATATAGACACCGGAGGGGGCTAGGGTTACACAAGGTCGGTTACAAAGGAGGAGATATACATATCCGTATTGCCTAGCTTGCCTTCCACGCCAAGTAGAGTCCCATCCGGACACGGGACGAAGTCTTCAATCTTGTATCTTCATAGTCCAACAGTCCGGCCAAAGGATAATCCGGATGTCCGGATGACCCCCTAATCCAGGACTCCCTCATGTACCCAACAGTCTCCTTTGGGTATCCTATGAAGACACATTTCTCCGATTTGGGTTCGAGCTTATCAGGTTGAAGCTTTTTCACATAAGCATCGCAACCCCAAACTTTAAGAAACGACAGCTTAGGTTTCTTGCCAAACCACAGTTCATATGGTGTCGTATCAACGGATTTAGATGGTGCCCTATTTAACGTGAATGCAACCTTCTCTAAAGCATAACCCCAAAACGATAGCGGTAAATCAGTAAGAGACGTCGTAGATCGCACCATATCTAATAAAGTACGGTTACGACGTTCGGACACACCATTACGCTGTGGTGTTCCATGTGGCGTGAGTTGTGAAACTATTCCACATTGTTTCAAATGAAGACCAAACTCATAACTCAAATATTCACCTCCACGATTAGATCGTAGAAACTTTATTTTCTTGTTACGATGATTTTCCACTTCACTTAGAAATTCTTTGAACTTTTCAAGTGTTTCAGACTTATGTTTCATTAAGTAGATATACCCATATCTACTCAAATCATCTGTGAAGGTCAGAAAATAACGGTACCCGCCGCGAGCCTCAACACTCATCGGACCGCATACATCAGTATGTATTATTTACAATAAGTCGTGCTCGCTCCATTGTTCCGGAGAACAAATCTTAGTCATCTTGCCCATGAGGCATGGTTCGCAAGCATCAAATTATTCATAATCAAGTGATTCCAAAAGCCCATCCGCACGGAGTTTCTTCATGCGCTTTACACCAATATGACCTAAATGACAATGCCACAAATAAGTTGCACTATCATTATTAACTTTGCATCTTTTGGCTTCAATATTATGAATATGTGTATCACTACAATCGAGATTCAACAAAAATAGACCACTCATCAAGGGTGCATGACCATAAAAGAATATCTCGCATCAAACAAGATCCAGATATAATGTTCATGCTCAACACTGGCACCAAATAACAATTATTTAGGTCTAAAACTAATCCCGACGGTAGATGTAGAGGTAGCGTGCCAACGGCGATCACATCGACTTTGGAACCATTTCCCACGCGCATCGTCACCTCGTCCTTAGCCAATCTTCGTTTAATCCATAGCCCCTGTTTCGAGTTACAAATGTGAGCAACAGAACCAATATCAAATACCCAGGCACTACTACGAGCATTAGTAAGGTACACATCAATAACATGTATATCAAATATACCTTTCACTTTGCCATCCTTCTTATCCGCCAAATACTTGGGGCAGTTCCGCTTCCAGTGACCAGTCCCTTTGTAGTAGAAGCACTCAGTTTCAGGCTTAGGTCCGGACTTGGGCTTCTTCCCTTGAGCAGCAACTTGTTTGCCGTTCTTCTTGTAGTTCCCCTTCTTCCCTTTGCCCTTTTTCTTGAAACTAGTGGTCTTGTTAACCATCAACACTTGATGCTTCTTCTTGATTTCTACCTCCGCAGCCTTTAGCATCGCGAAGAGCTCGGGAATTCTTTTTTCCATCCCTTGCATATTATAGTTCATCATGAAGCCTTTATAGCTTGGGGGCAGTGATTGAAGAACTCTGTCAATGACACTATCATCAGGAAGATTAACTCCCAGCTGAGTCAAGTGGTTATGGTACCCAGACATTCTGAGTATGTGTTCACTGACATAACTATTCCCCTCCATTTTGCAGCTATAGAACTTGTTGGAGACTTCATATCTCTCAACTTGAGCATTTTCTTGAAATATTAACTTCAACTCATGGAACATCTCATATGCTCCATGACATTCAAAACGTCTTTGAAGTCCCGATTCTAAGCCGTAAAGCATGGCACACTGAACTATCCAGTAGTCATCAGCTTTGCTCTGCCAGATGTTCATAACGTCCGTTAAGCTCCCCACTGTCGGTGTCAAAACCGGCGGATCTCGGGTAGGGGGTCCCGAACTGTGCGTCTAAGGCGGATGGTAACAGGAGGCAGGGGACACGATGTTTACCCAGGTTCGGGCCCTCTTGATGGAGGTAATCCCTACGTCCTGCTTGATTGTTCTTGATGATATGAGTATTACAAGAGTTGATCTACCACGAGATCAGAGAGGCTAAACCCTAGAAGCTAGCCTATGGTATGATTGTATGTTGTCCTACGGACTAAAACCCTCCGGTTTATATAGACACCGGAGGGGGCTAGGGTTACACAAGGTCGGTTACAAAGGAGGAGATATACATATCCGTATTGCCTAGCTTGCCTTCCACGCCAAGTAGAGTCCCATCCAGACACGGGACGAAGTCTTCAATCTTGTATCTTCATAGTCCAACAGTCCGGCCAAAGGATATAGTCCGGCTGTCCGGAGACCCCCTAATCCAGGACTCCCTCAGTAGCCCCTGAACCAGGCTTCAATGACGATGAGTCCGGCGTGCAGTGTTGTCTTCGGCATTGCAAGGCGGGTTCCTCCTCCGAATACACCATGGAAGAAGTTTGAATACAAGGATAGTGTCCGACCCTGCAAAATAAGTTCCACATACCACCGTAGAGAGAATAATATTTCCACAAATCTAATCTGCTGACACGTTTTGACAGCATGACATCACGCCATGGCCCGGTCATTATTTGAACCATTTTTCTTAACCAGCTCCGCGCATAACGCGAGGCGGTTTCCTTGACACGTCTTGTCAAAGCAGAGATCGTGTTCCCCTTATCACGGGATTCTCATCAATACGGACGTGGGTAACCCAACCGCGCCATCAATTACGGCCTGGGGAATAAGCGGTTTTGCCAGGCAAGTGGGGAGACACATCGCCTCTTCCGCCCTTATAAAGGGACAAAGATTTACTTTTTTCACCCATGCCTTCTTCCTCCTCGCTTACCCATTCCCGCACACTCGAGCTCTAGCGCCCAAGCTCGCGTTCTTCTTCTCAAACCACTCCAAGCATGTCCGGAGCAGGAGGCAAGTGGATGGTCTCCTCCGTCACGGAGGAGAACATCAAAAAGTTACGGGAAGCCGGATACTTGGCCGCGGATATCGCGCACCGGCTGCCAAATGCGGGGCAGATCATCCCCACGCCCGAACCCCATGAGAGGGTAGTTTTTCTTACCCATTTCGTCCGTGGACTGGGATTTCCTCTCCACCCGTTTGTCCGCGGGCTCATGTTCTACTATGGGCTGGATTTTCATGATCTGGCCCCCAATTTCATCCTCAACATCTCGGCGTTTATCGTCGTGTGCGAGGCCTTCCTCCGCATCAGGCCCCACTTCGGCCTATGGCTGAAAACCTTCAATGTCAAACCGAAGGTGGTGGTGGCCAGCAAGCAGAGTGGAGGCGCCATGGTGGGCAAGATGCCTAATGTCACCTGGCTCGAGGGCACCTATGTGGATACCATAAAGGGGTGGCAATCGGGGTGGTTCTACATCACCGAGCCGCGCGACTCCAACTGGGTGGCGGCCCCCAAATTTCGATCCGGAATCCCCATGCGGCTCACCTCCTGGAAAAAGAAGGGCCTGTCCTGGGGTTCTTCGGTAGAGCTGACCGGACTCCAGACCTGCATCCAGAACATGACGAACAAGAAAATCAAGCTCGTCAACGTGGTCCAGGTTATGCTCTTCCGCCGGATCCTTCCTGTCAACGACGGGCATTTGTTTTGTGGGAGTTCGACTCGGCCAAGCACCAGACGCTGCGAGAGCTCTACGACACGACGCACGAGGACGTCTGGAGGGTGCTGTTCAAGAGCGCCGAGATGCCTCCCTCCCTCACCGAGGACCGCGGACTCAGCGCAAAGCGCCGCGCCATCCGGTAGGCTTTTATATCTCTCAGGGTATTTATTTGCCCTGGTTTAGTTATGTGCTGGATCTAAGCTTTCATGTCATTAACAGGACTGGATAGAGACAGCGGAGCAGCTTGATTGCCCAGCCCCCCTGCCCGAAGATCCTGCAGACGCTCTTCTAACGAAGATGCTGACTCCGGCACCTTACGAGGTGCCGGCAAAAGAAGGCCAAGAAGAAGGCCACGGGGACCCGAAAGGGTCTCCGGCAAGGTTGTATCGGACTCATCGTCCGATGACTCCGACGCGCACTCCTCCCATGGAAACGAGGAGGAGGAAATTCTCCCCCCCAGCCGGGGGAGACAAGAAAAGGAACTCTCTCTG
>NC_053024.1:183268178-183298786 GCF_003073215.2 Triticum urartu | reverse complement strand
AACGCGAGGATCACCTCCGTTCTGAGTACCCGGCGTTCTTTCAGTCCTAGATCTCGGGACGAGATCCTTTCGTAGTGGTGGAGTGTTGTAACACCCCGGATATGACTTTCCCAATGTATCCAACTCTTGCCGTTTCCGGCGTTAAGTTATTTTATTTTCTCGGTTTCGGTTTTTGTCTCCGTGTGTTGGTTTTGTTTGTTTCGTTGGTTCCATTCATCTTCCCAAATAAATTCCAAAATGTGTCGTTCATTCATTCGTGTTGGCCTTGCATTTGCTTGCGTGTCATGCATTGCATATCATGTCATCATGTGCATTTCATTTGCATACGTGTTCGTCTCATCATTGCCGAGCCATTTTCCCCGTTGTCCGTTTTGCATTCCGGCGCTTCGTTCTCCTCCGGTGGTCTTTTCTACCTTTCTTTCGTGTGTGGGGATTAAACATTTCCGGATTGGACCGAGACTTGCCAAGCGGCCTTGGTTTACTACCGGTAGACCGCCTGTCAAGTTTCGTACCATTTGGACTTCGTTTGATGCTCCAACGGTTAACCGAGGGACCGAAAAGGCCTCGTGTGTGTTGCAGCCCAACACCCCTCCAATTTGGCCCAAAACCCTCTCCATCATCTAGAGCGTTCGATCACGATCGCGTGGCCGAAAACCGCACCTCATTTGGACACTCCTAGCTCCCTCTATGCCTATATATACCTCCCCCCATTCCAAATCCGGATCTCTCCCCGTCCAACCCTAAAAAAATCGGATCTCCGCCGCCGAGCCGGACACGTCCGCCGGCGCCGGACGTGTCCGACCCAACCGCCGCCGCCACGTGGCGCTCCACTGGTTCGCCGCCGCCACCGCGCCCACTTCGCCCGCTCGCCGGCCCGGGGCAGCCCAGGCGGGGCCCTCCAAGCCCATCGGCCGGGCCGCGACCGCCTCGCAAGCCGCCTCGCCTTGCACCTCCCGCGCCGCCTGTCCGGTGCCACCGCCCACCGGCGCCGCCCAGTTCACCGGCGAGCGCATCCCCGACCTCCGCCGCGACGCGCCTCGACGGTCGCGCCGCCCGCAAGCCGCCTCTCCGCCGTCGCCGCCTCACTGCCGGCCGGATCCGGCGCCCCCACGACCAGATCCGGCGAGCCCCTCAACTCCGGCAACGCCCTGCCCCTTCTCCGGCGAGCCTGCTGCCCACCTCGGTTTTCATGCATTCGTCAGCTACAATAACTCCAGATCTGGATCGGTTGACTCCTTCCCCGAAAACCCTAATTATTTTTGCAAACTTTGGCATGTCGTAACTCCGCATCCGTAGCTCCGATTTGCATATAGCATATCAAAATGTTCATCTCAGAGAGTACATCATTTCATTCCATTGCATCATTTTCATTTGAGTTCATCTTGATGCCCGAAATGCTGTTAGAAGAGGGCTACTTGAGATAATTGTCAGATCTGCTACTCCATTTAGATTTGTCATTTTTGCCATGATTATTGTGTGCATGATATGCCCATGAGCTCTACATGTTTTGTTAAGGGTTTTGCCATCTTTCCAGAGGTGCAACCCATGTATTTTTTTGTGATGTGTGTGGTGACTAGCACAAGCTTGCAAAGTGAGGCACTTGGTAATGCTGATTTCAGGGACTTAGCATTTCCACTAAGTCCTTGAGCTGTTTATCTCATATGGCCATATGTTCATGTTGTTTCCTAGTGATCCGTGCCTCTTTTGAGGATGATCAGTAAGGATGTTTTGTTAATCTTGTAGTGCTCTATCCATCCATGTCTTTGTTTGCAATTATGGAGCACCCTAGCTTGAGTCAATCGAGCTCTACTTTTGCTACTTCGTGAATCTGGGCAGATTGTCTACTTGTTAGCGATTTTGCCGATGATGTTGTAGTTGATCCGTGCATGCTATGCTATTGTTCTTGCCATGTCTAGCTTGCATTTTGTGTATTCTTGATGGGTGTATGCTTATTGTCATGACTTGCTCCGTAGTGAGTGCATCGAGCTCGTAAACATGCCTACTTGATATCTGTTTCAGCATGCTCCAGTTTTCACTAAGTCTGAAACTGATTATGTTTTTGCCATGTTCACATGCTTGCAATTGTATTTCTGATCCCTTTTGGCTCAAGGTCACTAAGGGACTTTTGTTAAGCTCTTTGAGTAGCTCCATGCCATGCTTTACTTTGCCATGTTCAGGTCCTGTAGCATGTAGTTTTGTTGCTCCGAAGAGGGCTACCTGATCTGAAATTCCAGACAAGTGTTAATTTCACTAAGTCTGAGATCTGTTTACCATATGCATTTTTGCCATGCTTGTTTGAACCTGTTAATGGATGAATTGGCCATAGCTCAGTGCTAGACTTTTGTTAAGCATCTTGAATGCATCCCTGCCATGTATTTTGTTGTCATGTTTGGGTGCTGTAGCATGTTCATCTCATTGCATTTAGATGGCTACTTGCTGTAAATCGCAGACCGGTGTCATATTTGAATCGCTTGCCATTTCCAAACCGTAACTCCGATTCCGGCGTTCTTTATATCGTTTTCAAGATTTCATCTCATCTTTCCAGTGGCACACTTGGATTTCCAAGTTGAGGCCAGGTTCATGCATTCCTTGTCACATCTTGCATATGCATCCCGCATCGCATCCCGCATAGCATACCATCTTTGCATCATATTGTTTGATCCTTGCACGTGGTTGATTGTGTCTTTGTTGCTTGTTTGTCTTGTTTGGGTAGAGCCGGGAGACGAAGTTCGCTAACGAGGAGCCCGTTGAGTTTGCTTTCGAGGATCCAGTCAACTCTGACAACTGTGCAGGCAAGATGATCATACCCTCGAAATCACTACTATCTTTGCTATGCTAGATTGCTCGCTCTTTTGCTATGCCAATTGCTACGATGCCTACCACTTGCTTTCAAGCCTCCCAAATTTGCCATGTCAAACCTCTAACCCACCATGTCCTAGCAAACCGTTGATTGGCTATGTTACCGCTTTGCTCAGCCCCTCTTATAGCGTTGCTAGTTGCAGGTGAAGATTGGAGGCCGTTCCTTGTTGGAACATTTATTTACTTGTTGGGATATCATTATATTGCCATGTTATCTTAATGCATCTATATACTTGGTAAAGGGTGGAAGGCTCGGCCTCTCGCCTAGTGTTTTGTTCCACTCTTGCCGCCCTAGTTTCCGTCATATCGGTGTTATGTTCCCGGATTTTGCGTTCCTTACGCGGTTGGGTTATAATGGGAACCCCTTGATAGTTCGCCTTGATTAAAGCTTTTCCAGCAATGCCCAACCTTGGTTTTACCATTTGCCACCTAGCCTCTTTTCCCTTGGGTTTTCGGAGCCCGAGGGTCATCTTATTTTAAACCCCCCCCGGGCCAGTGCTCCTCTGAGTGTTGGTCCAACCTGTCAGCTCGCCGGTGGCCCCAGGGGCAACTCTGGGCTGGCCTACCGATTAAGGACAATCTGAGTGTGCCCTGAGAAAGAGATATGTGCAGCTCCTATCGGGATTTGTCGGCACATTCGGGCGGTGTTGCTGGTCTTGTTTTAACCTGTCGAAGTGTCTTGAGAACCGGGATACCGAGTCTGATCGGAACGTCTGGGAGGAGGTCTATTCCTTCGTTGACCGTGAGAGCTTGTGCATGGGCTAAGTTGGGACTCCCCTGCAGGGATTTGAACTTTCGAAAGCCGTGCCCGCGGTTATGGGCAGATGGGAATTTGTTAATGTCCGGTTGTAGATAACTTGAACCTTAACTTAATTAAAATGAATCAACTGAGTGTGTTACCGTGATGGCCTCTTCTCGGCGGAGTCCGGGAAGTGGACACGGTGTTGGAGTAATGCTTGCGCAGGTTGCTCTCTAGTTTCTCGCTCGCGCTTTGCCTCCTCTTCTCGCTCTCTTTTGCGAACAGGATAGCCACCATATATGCTAGTCGCTTGCTGCAGCTCCACCTTATATTTACCTTGCCTTACCTATTAAGCTTAAATAGTCTTGATCGCGAGGGTGCGAGATTGCTGAGTCCCTGTGGCTCACAGATTACTATTACACCAGATGCAGGGCCTGATGATTCCGCTCCAGGTGACGCGCTTCGAGCTCAAGTGGGAGTTCGACGAGGACTCTCAACGATACTATGTTTCCTTTCCTGATGATCAGTAGTGGTGCCCAGTTGGGGGTGATCGGGACCGTGTCGCATGTTGGGTTATCTTTTATTTTGGCGCCGTAGTCGGGCCATGAGTGTTTTGGATGATGTAATGTTATTTATGTACTTGATTGACGTGGCGAGTGTAAGCCAACTATGTTATCTCCCCTTTTATTATCTATATTACATGGGATGTTGTGAAGATTGCCTACTTGCGACATATGCCTTCAATGTGATTATGCCTCTAAGTCGTGCCTCGACACATGGGAGATATAGTCGCATCGAGGGTGTTACAGTAGGTATGGTGGAATCTTGAAAAAAAGATTGGGGTTTAAGGGTTTTTGGATGCATAAGTAGTATCTCTACTTAGTGCGGAATTTTTGGCTATCAAAGATGGGGGGCAAGCATCACATGTTGAAGGATCTATGACAATATGAAACTTCTATGTGAATATGAACAAACATAAATCATTACGTTGTCTTCCTTGTCCAACGTCAACAATTTTGGCATATATATTTTGATGGGGGCTCACAATCACAAAAGATTTCCATGATAGTGTATTTGCATGTGAAAGTTCTCTATCCTTATACTAATTATTCGTGAATTGCTTGTATGACCAAAATTGTGATTGTCAAGCCTCAAAAGATTTCACTTTCTAAACCCAATGTGAAGCTACCACTAAGCATGATATGATTTCAACTTCATGACATTCAATTTAATCAACAATTTACTCATAGGATATAAGTGAAGCACAAAGAGCAATTCCAAAGAAAAGAGCTTCGTTGACGGGATGTGAATGCCACTTACTGCCTCCCTGGGTCAACTATTTGAGGACTCTATTTTATTTAAAAACTTTTATATCTAAGTATTTTATTAAAACATCAATAAAACAAATAAAATGACATTCCAAGAATAGCACAACTCATGTGAAGAAGCAAAAACTTAGGCTCAACCGATACTAACCGATAATTGTTGAAGAAGAAAGGTGGGATGCCTACCGGGGCATCCCCAAGCTTAGATGCTTGAGACTTCTTGAAATATTATCTTGGGATGCCTTGGGCATCCCCAAGCTTGAGCTTTTGTGTCTCCTTAATTCCTCTCATATCACGGTTCCCTAAATCTCAAAAGCTTCATCCACACAAAACTCAACAAGAACTCGTGAGATAAGTTAGTATAAACCAATGCAAAACCTTATCATTCTCTACTGTAGAAAATCACTAAAATTATTATTCAACATTGCATACTAAATGCCTCTGCATATTTAATACTCCTATCCTCAAATAGAATCATTAAACAAGCAAACATATGCAAACCATAACAGCAATCTGCCAAAACAGTACAGTCTGTAGAATGCAAGAGTATCAATACTTTTTCCAAACATTATGAAAATTTACCACACTGTAGAAAATTTATCAGATCTTATTGCAAAAAAATTCAACATTTTATCACATTCTGACTTTCCTCGGTAAGTTTGCAACATCGATAAACTTTCTATTTTCAAACAGCAACAACAGTATAGTTGCAAGATAAGCATGGCAAAAGCTATCAATGTCACTTTTATTGAAATAAAAGATGCAAAACATATTTATAAATAAAATAAAGCAAATCTTTAAGAAAATAAAATGACGCTCCAAGTAAAACTCATATCATGTGACGAATGAAAACATAGCTCCAAGTGAGGTTACCGATAATGTTGGAGACGAAAGAGGGGATGCCTTCCGGGGCATTCCCAAGCTTAGTTGCTTGGATCTTCCTTGAATATTACCTTGGGGTGCCTTGGAATCCCCAAGCTTAGGGTCTTGTCACTCCTTATTCTCCTCATATCGATATCTCACCCAAAACTTGAAAACTTCAATCACACAAAACTTAACGGAACTTCGTGAGATAGGTTAGTATGATAAAGAGCAAACCATTTCACTTTGGTACTGTCAAAGACAAGATTCATAATTGTTTCCACACAATTCCTACTATAATCATCATTTCCACAATTTATATTGAGCAATATAAGCCATAGAAACTAGAAAACAGCAAACTATGCATTGAAAACAATCTGTCAAAAACAGAACAGTCTGTAGTAATCTGTACTCCAACCATACTTCTGCTACTCAAACATTATGAAAAAATTAGTACCACGTGAGAAATTTGTATATAATCTAGAAAAAATCAACTCAAAGCACTTCTGTTAAAAATGAGATTATTTTCGTGAGAGCAAAAGTTTCTGTTTTTTACACAAGATCACATTAACTTTCACCCAAGTCTTCCCAAAGGTCTTACTTGGCACTTTATTGAAACAAAAGCTATAATACATGATTAACTACAGTATCTTAATCATGAACACACAAAAACAGTAAGGTAAATATTGGGTTGTCTCCCAACAACGCTTTTCTTTAATGCCTTTTAGCTAGGCATGATGATTTCAATGATGCTCACATAAAAGATAAGAATTGAAACATAAAGAGAGAATCATGAAGAATATGACTAGCACATTTAAGTCTAAACCACTTCCTATGCATAGGGATTTTGTGAGCAAACAACTTTGTGGGAACAGAATCAACTAGCATAGGAAGGCAAAACAAGCATAACTTCAAAGAATTTTCAACACGTAGAGAGGAAACTTGATATTATTGCAATTCCTACAAGCATATAAGTTCCCCTCTCATAATAATTTTCAGTAGCATCATGAATGAATTTCAAAAAATAGCTATCACATAAAGCATTCTTTTCATGATACATTAGCATAGAAATTTCTCACTCTCCACATAAGCAAATGTATTGTCAGGAATAATAGTGGGAGAAAACTCAAAAATAACTATCATGGGATTGAAAATTAAAATCGTGATGACAAGTTTCATGGTTATCATTATTCTTTATAGCATACATGTCATCGCCATAATCATCATAGATAGGAACTTTGTTGTCATAATCAATTGTGACTTATTCCAACATAGTGGAATCATCATTAAATAAAGTCATGCCTCTCCAAAATCCATAAATGGCATGCAATCATCATAATAAATTTTCTCATCAAAACTTGGGGGACTAAAAATATCATATTCATCAAATATAGCATCCCCAAGCTTATGGCTTTGCATATCATTAGCATCATGGATATTCAAAGAATTCATACTAGCAACAATGCAACCATGCTCATCATTCAAATATTTTGTGCCAAACATTTTATTCACTTCTTCTTCTAACAATTGAGCACAATTTTCTGAACCATCTTCAAGAAAGATATTATAAAGATGATCAATAATATGATGCAACCTCAATTCCATTTTTATGTAGTTTCTTTTATAACCAAACTAGTGATAAACAAGAAACTAAAAGATACAATTGCAAGATCTAAAGATATACCTTCATGCACTCACCTCCCCGGCAACGGCGCCAGAAAAGAGCTTGATGTCTACTACGCAACTTTATTCTTGTAGACACATGTTGGGCCTCCAAGCACAGAGTTTTGTAGGATAGTAGCAATTTTCCCTCAAGTGGATGACCTAAGGTTTATCAATCCATGGAGGCGTAGGATGAAGATGGTCTCTCTCAAACGATCCTGCAACCAAATACAAGAAATCTCTTGTGTCCCCAACACACCCAATACAATGGAAATGTATAGGTGCACTAGTTCGGCGAAGAGATGGTGATAAAAGTGTAATATGGATGGTAGAAATATATTTTTATAATCTGAATAAATAAAAACAGCAAGGTAGCAAATAGTAAACGGGCACAAAAACGGTATTGCAATGCTTGAAAATGAGGCCTAGGGGTACTTTCGCTAGTGCAATCTCTCAACAGTGCTAATATAATTGGATCATATAACCACCCCTCAAAGTGAACAAAGAATCACTCCAGTTCCTATTAGCGGAGAACAAAAGATAGGAATTGTTTGTAGGGTACGAAACCACCTCAAAGCTATTCTTTCCGTTCGATCTATTCAAGAGTACATACTAAAATAACACAAAGTAATTTTTTCCATTCGATATATCCTAGAGTCCGTACTAAGATACACCAAAGCAAGTTCATATTCATAATACTCAATCCACACAAAGAACTATAAAGAGACCCCAAAGTTTCTCGGAGAAAAACATGCATCAACCCCTATGCATAGATTACCCCAATATCACCGGGAATCCGCGAGTTGAATGCCAAACACATATCAAGTGAATCAAAATGATACCCCAAATTGTCACTCAAGTATTCATACCGCAAGACATATATCATGTGTTCTCATCTCTGAATATTCAATCCGACAAGACAAAACTTCAAAGGGTAAAGATTCAATTCATCACAACAAAGAGTATAGAGGTAGAAACATCATATGATCCGACTATAATTAACAAGCCCATGATATAGAGATCACGAGAGAGAGAGAGATTAACACATAGCTACTGGTACAAACCCTCAGCCCCGAGGGTGGACTACTCCCTCCTCATCGTGGTGGCCGCCGGGATGAATGAAGATGGCCACCGGAGATGATTCCCCCCTTCGGCAGGGTGCCGGAACGGGTCTAGATTGGTTTTCGGTGGCTACAGAGCCTTGCAGCGGAGGAACTTCTGATCTAGGTTAACCCCGAAGGGTTTCGAATATTTGGGAATTTATAGTGCAAGGAGGGGGTGCGGGAGGCCATCGAGGTGGGCACAACCCACCTGGGCGCGCCCAGGGGGGCCTGGTGCGCCCTGGTGGGTTGTGCCCCCTCGGGGCACCCCCAGGTGTTGATCTGGCCCAAAGGATGTCTCCTGGCCCATAAAAAATCATCGTGGAGTTTTTTTACCATGAAGACTGCAGGGCTTGCACCCCACAGCATTTTATTAATAAAGCAAAAGGCATACAGGGTTTCCTCAAGGTGAGGAAAGAAAGAAAAGAATAAAAGAAAAGAGGGAAGGCTCTAAAGAAGGCTATACAGAGAAGGGGTGCACTATACCTATTAATTACAAAGAAACAAAGAAGCAACTCTCCTCAAGGAGGAAGAAAATCAATCCACTTAAGAAGGGCGTCTCTATATTTCCGTTTGATTCGATGAGAGAGCAGAGTAAGATCATGAATGAAGCCATTCCTCCATGCCCTGAAAGATGGTTGGATGTTCCTGAAAGCTCTATCATTCCTGATCTTCCAAATATTCCACCAGGCCGTGAAAACCACCTCCCCAAAGAAAGCTTGTTGAAATCCTTCCTAGCATGACGAGCAATTTCCACCATATCATCACAATCTTTCCATTCAATTAGCAGATAGTTCCACACGCGAACACTAAAATTGCACTGGAAAAAGAGGTGATTTCTGTCCTCCAGTATTCCAGTCGGGCAAAGAACACATTCTGGACCTTCATTAATCCTCTAATGTTCTCCTCTGAATCATGTCCTTGGTGTTAACCATCCATTATAACAAGCCAAGCAAAAACATCTTGATCGACATAGTACATCAACTTTTCATATCCCACCCCAGAATGGGGTTTGAATACCATTGGCTTGATAGACAAAAACAAAAAACACCCCCTTTTGCAGTAAATAATCCCCGAAATTCCCCCTGCCCCATCCTCCCAACCCCAGTTGGCCCCCAAATGGAGGGTACCTGTTCCAAATGGGAAAGGAACCCCATTAAAAAGAAGAAAGTGTTTGTAGTCCTGAAAAAAGCTTGTTTCAAGTAAGAGGCAAATAAAAGGTCCCGACCAACTAAGCCCAAAAAGAAACTTTCCTGACTGAAGAGATGTTTGTGAGAACAAAGAAAAGCCAGAAAACCGATCTTGCAAGGGACAAGAACTTGTTTTTTCCCATTTTTGCCAAGAGTCAAGAACCAGAAAAATGCACCGTAACTCCCAACTATTGAACAAACCCGAAGTTAACTGCCCGAAAAAATATCCATCAACCTAACAGACATTAATCTCCACCAAAAGAGCCCCACAAAGAAACCAGTAAATCCAAAGGTGAATCCCTTTTTCCAAAAAGAGTAAAAGAATCCCCAAAACTACCTGCAAACCCAGGGGCCAACATCCATTCTTGTATAAAAAATAATTAGAAATTCCAAAGGAGAGCAATCATTCGCCAAACCGAGGCCCAGCACCCACCCTTCGCTAGCCTGCCCGCCGCCGCCGAATGGTCCCCCTTTACTGCCATCCGATTATCCGTGCCCATACCACGTTTCAAAGCTACGACAGGTCCAGCAAGGCCTCACAAACCTAGGGCAGGGCTTACATTCCGCATCAAGTACGAACCTCGGCCGACTACGACGCCAAATAAGAGAACCCAACGCCCCCGCCGCCTCCCCCCGGGCACCCCATGACTGAGAGTCTGTCGGAACTCCCACTTGAGCTCGTACTCGTCACCTAGACGAATCACGGACCTGCATCTGGAGTTATAGTATCTGTGAGCCACAGGGACTCAGCAATCTCGCACCCTCGCGATCAAGACTATTTAAGCTTATAGGAAGGGTAAGGCAAAAATATGTGGAGCTGCAGCAAGCGACTAGCATATATGGTGGCTAACTTATACGCAAAAGAGAGCGAGAAGAGGAGGCAAAGCACGAGCGAAGACTAGAAGAACAACCTGCGCAAAGCATAACTCCAACACCGTGTCCACTTCCCGGACTCCGCCGAGAAGAGGCCATCACGGTAACACACTCAGTTGATTCATTTTAATTAATTAAGGTTCAAGTTATCTACAACCGGACATTAACAAATTCCCATCTGCCCATAACCGCGGGCACGGCTTTCGAAAGTTCAATCCCTGCAGGAGTCCCAACTTAGCCCATGACAAGCTCTCACGGTCAACGAAGGAATAGACCTCCACCCGAGACACCGATCAGACTCGGCAACCGTACAACAAGACATTTCGACAGGTTAAAACAAGACCAGCAACACCGCCCGAATGTGCCGACAAATCCCGATAGGAGCTGCACATATCTCTTTCTCAGGGCACACTCAGATTGTCTAGGTACGGGTAGGCCAGCCCAGAGTTGCCCCTGGTGCCACCGGCAGCTGACAGGTTGGACCAACACTCAGAGGAGCACTGGCCCGGGGGGGTTTAAAATAAGATGACCCTCGGGCTCCGGAAACCCAAGGGAAAAAGGCTAGGTGGCAAATGGTAAAACCAAGGTTGGGCATTGCTGGAAAAGCTTTAATCAAGGCGAACTATCAAGGGGTTCCCATTATAACCCAACCGCGTAAGGAACGCAAAATCCGGGAACATAACACCGATATGACGGAAACTAGGGCGGCAAGAGTGGAACAAAACACTAGGCGAGAGGCCGAGCCTTCCACCCTTTACCAAGTATATAGATGCATTAAGATAACAATGCAATATAATGATATCCCAACAAGTAAATAAAGATGTTCCAACAAGGAACGGCCTCCAATCTTCACCTGCAACTAGCAACGCTATAAGAGGGGCTGAGCAAAGCGGTAACATAGCCAATCAACGGTTTGCTAGGACAAGGTGGGTTAGAGGTTTGACATGGCAATTTGGGAGGCTACAAGCAAAAGTGGTAGGCATCGTAGCATTGGCATAGCAAAAGAGCGAGCAAACTAGCATAGCAAAGATAGTAGTGATTTCGAGGGTATGATCATCTTGCCTGCAAGTTGTCAGAGTTGACTGGATCCTCGAAAGCAAACTCAACGGGCTCCTCGTTAGCGAAACTCGTCTCCCGGCTCTACCCAAACAAGAAAAACAAGCAACAAGGACACAATCAACCACGTGCAAGGACTCAACAAGGATGCAAAGATATGCTATGCGGGATGCAATGCGGGATGCCAAAATGCAAGATATGACAGGAAATGCAACCTGGCCTCAACTTGGAAAATCCAAGTGTGCCACTGGAAAGATGAGATGAAATCGCTTGAAAACGATAAAGAACGCCGGAATCGGAGTTACGTTTTGGAAATGGCAAGCGTTTCAAATATGACACCGGTCTGCGATTTACAGCAAGTAGGCATCTAAATGCAATGAAAATGAACATGCTACAGCCACCAAACATGACAACAAAATACATGGCAGGGATGCACACAAGATGCTTAACAAAAGACTAGCACTGAGCCACGGCCAATTCATCCATTAAGAGGTTCAAACAAGCATGGCAAAAACGCAAATGCAAAACAGATTCCAGACTTAGTGAAATTAACACTGTCTGAAATTTCAGATCACGAAGCCCTCTTCGGAGCAGCAAAACAACATGATACATGACCTGAACATGACAAGTAAGAACATGGCATGGAGCTACTCAACAAGCTTAACAAAAGACCCAAAGTGACCTGGGGCCAAAAGGGTTCACAAAATATACTAACGGGCACACGAACATAGCTAAAACACAATCAGTTTTCAGACTTAGTGAAAACTGAGACATGCTGAAATATAACTCACGAAGGCATGTAAACGAGCTCGATGCACTCACTACGGTGCAAGTCATGGCAAGGCAAGCATACATCCATTAAGAAGGCACAAAATACAAGCTAGACATGGCAAGAACAATGGCATAGCATGCACGGATCAACTACAAAACATCGGCAAAATCGCAAACGAGTTGACGATCTGCCCAGATTCACAACGCAAAAGTAGAGCTCGATTGACTCAAGCTAGGGTGCTCCATAATTGCAAATAAAGACATGGATGGATAGAGCATAACAAGATTAACAAAACCCTTACTGATCATCCTCAAAAGAGGCACGGATCACTAGGAAACAACACGAACATATGGCATCATGAACTAAATAATCCCAGACTTAGTGAAAACTACTAAGTCCCTGAAAACAGATTTACCGGGTGCCTCACTTTGCAAGCTTGCACAAGTCACCACACACATCCTAAAAATGCATGGGTTGCACCTCTGGAAAGAAACAAAATCCTTAACAAAACATATGAAGGACTCACAGGCATATCATGCACACAATAATCATGGCAAAAATGACAAAAGTCTAAGATGAACTAGCAGATCTGACAATTAACTCACGAAGCCTCCTTCTAACAGCATTTCGGGCATCAAGATGAACTCAAATGAAAATGATGCAATGGAATGAAATGATGTACTCATCGAGAAACATTTTGATATACTTGTCCAAATCGGAGCTACGGATGCAGATTACGCGTCAAAGTATGCATAAAAATTAGGGTTCGGAGGGAAAAAGTCAACCGAGGAATATTTTTCAGATCCAGATCCAGCGCGGTTCCCGATGCACTCGCCGGAGTCTCGCCGGAGTTCCTGTTCACCAGGAAGGAGGACGACGCCGGAGGGGGAAAAGATGACCGGGGCGGCAAGGAGGTGGTGGAGAGGGCGGCGGAGCCGGCCTTGGACGGGGGCGACGCCGGCTCGGGCTGCCGCGGTGGCGCGGTGGCGCCGGAGCGGCGAAGCGGCGCCGGGCGGCGACGTTGGCCGTGGCGGCGGCGGCGGTGGCCCGCGGCGGCGGCGGCGGCGGCGACCGGGGATGGGAGAGGCGGCGGCGGATGGAGGCGCGGGGCGCGGCGGCGGGGGCCGGCCTCGGGCCCTCGCGGGCCGGCGCGGGAGGCGACAGGTGGCGACGGTTGGCTGGCGGCGGCGGATCGGACGTTGTCCGGCTCGCCCGGACACGTCCGGCGGCGGCGGAAGGGATTTTTTTAGGGTTTCGGGGAGAGAGATCCGAAAACGGGGGGGTCTATTTATAGGCATAGAGGGAGCTAGGAGAGTCCAAATGAGGTGCGGTTTTCGGCCACGCGATCGTGATCGAACGCTCTAGATGAGAGAGTTAGGTGGGTTTTGGGCCAACTTTGGAAGGGTGTTGGGCTGCAACACACACGAGGCCTTCTCGGTCCCTCAGTTAACCGTTGGAGTATCAAACAAAGTCCAAATGGCACGAAACTTGACAGGCGGTCTACCGGTAGTAAACCAAGGCCGCTTGGCAAGTCTCGGTCCAATCCGGAAATGTTTAACCCCCCACACACGAAAAGAAGCTAGAAATGGACCACCGGAGGAGAACGAAGCGCCGGAATGCAAAACGGACAACGGGGAAAATGCTCGAATGCATGAGACGAACACGTATGCAAATGCAATGCACATGATGACATGATATGAGATGCATGAAAAACGAAAACAACACACGGAGACAAACCCGAACCCGAGAAATAAATATAACTTAACGCCGGAAACGGCAAGAGTTGGAGTACAAATTGGGAAAAGTTACATCCGGGGTGTTACAACACTCCACCACTACGAAAAGATCTCGTCCCGAGATCTAGGACTGAAAGAACTCCGGGTACTCAGAACGGAGGTGATCCTCGCGTTCCCAGGTAGCTTCACGGTCGGAATGGTGTGACCACTTGACTTTGAGAAATTTGATTGACTTGTTGCGAGTCTTGCGTTCAGTCTCTTCAAGAATAGCAACTGGGTGCTCACGATAGGAGAGATCTTCTTGGAGCTCAATGTCCTCGAAGTTGACGGTGCGGTCAGGAGTCTTGAAGCACTTTCGAAGCTGAGAGACATGGAACACGTCATGAACATTTGCAAAGTTTGAAGGAAGCTCGAGTTGATAGGCGAGGTCGCCTCTCTTGCTGACAATCTTGAAAGGTCCCACGTATCTAGGGGCAAGCTTCCCTTTGATACCGAAGTGACGAGTACCTTTCATAGGAGAGACGCGGAGGTAAACATGATCTCCGATCTCGAAAGCCAAATCATGCTTACTATCATAGTAGCTCTTCTGACGGGATTGGGCTGCTTTGAGGTTATCACGAATGACTTTGCACATTTCTCTGCCTCTGTGATTAAGTCATTACCCAAAAGCTGACGTTCACCGGTTTCAGACCAGTTGAGAGGGGTACGGCACTTCCTGCCATACAGAATTTCAAATGGGGCCTTGCCCGAACTTGCTTGAAAACTGTTGTTGTAGGAGAATTCAGCATAAGGAAGACAATCCTCCCACTTCATGCCGAAGGAGATCACACAAGCCCTGAGCATATCTTCAAGAATCTGGTTGACACGCTCGACTTGACCGCTAGTTTGAGGATGGAAAGCTGTGCTGAAGCGGATGTTGGTGCCCATGGCCTTCTGAAAAGAATCCCAAAACTTGGAGGTAAAGATGCTGCCACGGTCTGAAGAGATCACTTGAGGAATACCGTGCAGAGAGACAATTCGAGAGGTATAGAGTTCCGCCAATTGAGCTGCAGTGATCAACTCTTTGATAGGCAGAAAATGAGCCACTTTGGTGAGTTTGTCGATGACAACGAATATAGCATCATTGCCACGCTTGGACTTTGGAAACCCAGTCACGAAGTCCATTTCAATGTGGTCAAACTTCCATCTGGATGGCAAGAGGTTGGAGGAGACCAGCTAGCCTTTGGTGTTCTGCCTTCACTCTTCTGCAGACATCACATTCATTCACGAATTGAGCGATCTCGCGCTTCATTCGAGTCCACCAATAAGCCTGCTTAAGGTCCTGATACATCTTCGTGCTCCCAGGGGAGGAGAGAATTGTGATCCTCATACATGATCAATTTACGAAGGTCACCTTTGGGTACAACAATACGATCCTCGAAGAAGAGAGTGTCCTTGTCATCAAGGCGGTAGCACTTGTACATGGGTTGACTCTTGGCAATCCCAATCTTCACCTTTTTCACCATAGCATCAAGAAGCTGGGCTTGGCGAATCTGGTCTTCAAGGTAGGAGAGGACTTGAAGGTTGGCGAGGAAACCTTGAGGAACAACTTGCAGATTAAGTTTGCGGAAAGCATCACAAGCTCGGGTTGATAAGGCTTGAGAACCAGACTGTTGCAATAATGCTTTTCTGCTCAAGCGTCAGCAATCACATTGGCCTTGCCTGGAGTATACTCGATACTCGGATTATACTCTTGAATCATTTCGACCCATCGAGTTTGCCTGAGGTTGAGATTAGGCTGAGTGAAGATGTACTTGAGACTCTTGTGATCAGTGAAAATGTCCACTTTTCTTCCCAATAAGAGATGCATCCAAGTCAAAAGAGCATGCACAACGGCCGCCAACTCGGGATCATGAGTGGGGTAGTTCTTCTCATTAGGCTTCAACTAGCGAGATGTATAAGCAACAACTTTCTTCTCTTGCATCAATACTGCGCCAAGACCTTGGAGAGAGGCATCACAAAAGACCTCGTACGGCTTGGATTCATCAGGCGGAGTCAGAACTGGAGCAGTGATCAATTTCTCTTTCAAAGTGTTGAAAGCAATGTCACACTCCGGAGACCAAACGTACTTGACGTGCTTCTGGAGAAGATTAGAGAGAGGCTTCGCGATCTTAGAAAAGTTTTCAACGAATCTTCGGCAATAGCTTGCGAGACCGAGGAAGCTGCGGAGTTGCTTCACGTTCTGAGGAGGTTCCCAATTCACAATTGCAGACACCTTCTCAGGATTCACGCAATGCCCTTGGCAGAGATGATATGACCAAGATAAAGAACCTCATCGAGCCAAAATTCACACTTGGAGAACTTGGCGTAGAACTGATGTTCCCTGAGCTTATCAAGAACCAAACGCAAGTGCTTGGCATGATCTTCCTTGTTCTTGGAGAAAACCAGATGTCGCGATAGACCAAAACGAAAGTCATTGGTGTAGGCGTTTGAAGTGAATGTTCATCATGCGAGAACGTCGGAGGAAGCGTTGACGAGGCCAAAGACATGACAGTGGTATTCATAATGAACCAAAGCTTGTCCTGAAAGACGCCTTGGAAATATCTTCTCACGGAATACGAATCTTGATGATAAGCCCATACGAGATCAAGCTTGGAAGAATACTTGAGCAACCTTTGAGTGTTCGAAACAGCTCATTGATGTGGAAGTGGGTATTTTTCTTGATGGTCTTTTTGTCACTGGACGGTAATCAACACAAAGTCGGTCGTTCCATCCTTCTTCTTCACAAAAGAACACCACACCCCACGGAGAAGAACTAGGCCGGATGATACCCATTTTCTCTTGAATATCGAGATGCTTCTTCAGCTCCTTCAACTCTTCAGGTCCGAACTTGTAAGGATGTTTGCACACAGGTTCCATGCCAGGCTCAAGATCAATAACGAATTCAACTGGCCGGTGCGGAGGCATTCCTAGGAGCTCTTCTGGAAAGACGTCTTGATTTCGCAAACGACTGGAATTTGAGAGATGGCATCCAATTCACCCCTCTCATTGAGAGAAAACAGACGGATGGTATTATCCCGAGCGGCAAAGACAATTACATCCTCAGACGAATGAGTCAATTGAATCTGCCTGGCTGCACAATCAAGCTGAGCCTTGTGCTTAGAAAGCCAATCCATTCCCGAGAATAAGATCAATATCCGAGTTACCAAGAACCACCGGAGAAGAGAGAAACTTGTAATCGCCCAACGTGATAGAAACATCTGGGGAAATAGCGCTTGCATTCATGAATTTACCCGAGAAACAACAGATAACTGTCTAGGCAAATCTTGCAAAGGCAACTCATGCTTAGAAACAAATGGTCTCGAGATGAAACAATGCGAATGCACCCGTGTCAAAAAGAACTTTTGCAGGAATATCATTAACAGGAAGGTTACCCATGATCACATCTGACGAGTCCTCTGCCTGAGCTGCATTCATCAAGTTGACCTTGGCGTGACTTGGGGTTATGCTTGACCACAGCTGTACTTGCCGATCTGACAGGAGGAGGAGGAGGAAGACGCCTCTGGTTGAAACACTTGTTGGCATAGTGACCCTTCTGTTGGCACTTGTTGCACGTGACCTCTGAAAGCGGACGGTGATACGGAGCACTCGATCTTGGAGGTTGAGACGAAGTCTTGTTCTGAAAGCCAGGGTTGGGTGGGTGGGAAGAACCACTGCCACCTTTGCTCTTCTGCTGATACGGCTGACGGAACGGAGGAGGAGGAAGCCAATACTTCTGCTGCTTGGCCACTTGAGTAGAGGAAGAAGGAGTAACATCTCTGACTCGCTTCTTGGAAGCATCACACCTCAACTGAGCAGCCTCTTGCTTCAGTGCCATGTTGTAGAACTCATCGTACCTCAAGGGCTCGAGAGAACAAGAGCTAGATGAATTTTCTCTGAGACCACCCCTGAACTGATATATCATGCTCTTCTCATCAGGGACGTCCTGCTTGGCAAAGCGGGCGAGCTTCTGGAACAACTTGTGTAGTCATAGACAGACAAAGAGCCTTGCTTCAGATTGCGGAATTCCTCACGCTTGCTTTCAACCACGCTCTGAGGAATATGATGAGCTCGGAAATCTCGACGGAAATCATCCCAAGTGATAACACGTCCACCTCTGGAGTCCTTGTACTGCTGGAACCATTCTGCAGCTTGATCTTTGAGTTGGAAGGAAGCGAACTTAACAAAGTCCTCAGGCCTGACGTTACTGCACTCGAAATGCTTGCACAGATCCACAGCCAATCGTCAGCATCGGTTGCCTCAACACAATTGCTGAAAGTCTTTGGCCCGTTAGCAAGGAACTGGTTGAGTGAAGAAAAGTGATTCTGATTGCTGCCTTGATTCCCTTGGTTGCCTTGATTGCGCTCTTGGAGAATTTGCATGATCAACTGTGTGTTTGCATTGGTTGCGGCCATCACAGCTTGCCATGCCTCTGGAGGAGGTGGAGGTGGTGGCGGATCAGGATTCGGAGTCGTGTGCATTGGAGAGCCATCCTGAAGAGGTTGACCATCATTAGCACATTGATAGACGAATATTGAAGCTGAATCCAACGGAATGAAAATTGCAACATATAGTCTTCACATCCGAACAAAATGAACGAATGCATTCCTCTTGAAATGGTCACATATCCATAAATTGAGAAGCCACGTAGAATTAAGGTAGAGAAATAAATCAACAAGGTACGGATCAAGAACGAATAATCGGTAAGAAATCCCAATCTCAAACCAATATCCGTGGAAGAAGAACTAGAGCTACAAGAATTCCCACCTATGAAACTCCCGAACCTTTCCGGTTATGCAATCAGGTGTTGGGGATACAGGGGAAGCATAATATCTCACCCAAACTAGCAAATCCTACATCCAGCTGTATCCATCCTTCAACACATAACCAAGAAACCTTCGAAACCATCTACCTCAACCTTCGAAAAGCATCCGTTATACAAGTTATGGCGATACTCCCGAACTCCCGCCCCAGTACTAGGGTGGCGTCGAGGTTATCTCACCAATGAACTGCATAAAAGAGATTTTTCGATGTCGGCGTACTAAACTCAGGTATTCCAGAACTGCAACGATAAAATTATGATGACAACACCTCAGAGCTCAACTCCCCGGGACACTTCCACTAAACCCCTGACAGGAGGCACCAAGACAATGTTCTCATCATAAAACCATCGGAACGATTCCAAGATACCAGCGTGATCCTAAATTTTTTTAGTGAAATTTGAGAAGAGAAGAGTCAAAACTCTACGTCAGGATGCCTTACCAGAGCGATGAGGAGACTGGGAAGTAAAAAGAATTCCTAAACTCTCCGATATATAATTCCTAAATGACTCAAAACTTTTTCTAGACACAACTCGGCCGCTAAAAACGATCAAAGCAATGGGGCTCCTAAGTCGGGGAAGGCTCTAATACCAACTTGTAACACGATGCGACGTATATCTCCTCGAGGCGAAACTTAGGCATACGCATGAAGGCATATGTCGCAAGTTAGGCAATCTTCACAACATCCCATGTAATATAAAATATAAAGGGGAGATAACATAGTTGGCTTACACTCGCCACGTCAATCAAGTACATAAATAACATTACATCATCCAAACACTCATGGCCCGACTACGGCGCCAAAATAAAGATAACCCAACATGCGACACGGTCCCGTCACCCCCAACTGGGCACCACTACTGATCATCAGGAAAGGAAACATAGTAACGTTGAGAGTCTTCGTCGAACTCCCACTTGAGCTCAAACGCGTCTCCTGGAGCGGAATCATCAGGCCCTGCATCTGGTGTAATAGTAATCTGTGAGCCACAGGGACTCAGCAATCTCGCACCCTCGCGATCAAGACTATTTAAGCTTATAGGTAAGGCAAGGTAAATATAGTGGAGCTGCAGCAAGCGACTAGCAAGTATGGTGGCTAACTTATCGCAAAAGAGAGCGAGAAGAGGAGGCAAAGCGCGAGCGAGAAACTAGAGGACAACCTGCGCAAACATTACTCCAACACCGTGTCCGCTTCCCAGACTCCGCCGAGAAGAGGCCATCACGGTAACACACTCAGTTGATTCATTTTAATTAAGTTAAGGTTCAAGTTATCTACAACCGGACATTAACAAATTCCCATCTGCCCATAACCGCGGGCACGGCTTTCGAAAGTTCAAATCCCTGCAGGGGAGTCCCAACTTAGCCCATGACAAGCTCTCACGGTCAACGAAGGAATAGACCTCCTCCCAAGACGTTCCGATCAGACTCGGTATCTCGGTAATTCAAGACACTTCGACAGGTTAAAACAAGACCAACAACACCGCCCAAATGTGCCGACAAATCCCGATAGGAGCTGCACATATCTCTCGTTCTCAGGGCACACTCAGATGAGCAGACGTCGGGTAGGCCAGCCCAGAGTTGCCCCTGGTAGCCCCGGACATCGCTCGGTTGGACCAACACTCAGAGGAGCACTGGCCCGGGGGGGGGGGTTAAAATAAGATGACCCTTGAGTCTGCAGAACCCAAGGGAAAGAAAAGGCTAGGTGGCAAATGGTAAAACCAATGTTGGGCATTGCTGGAAAAGCTTTAATCAAGGCGAACTATCAAGGGGTTCCCATTATAACCCAACCGCGTAAGGAACGCAAAATCCGGGAACATAACACCGATATGACGGAAACTAGGGCGGCAAGAGTGGAACAAAACACTAGGCGAGAGGCCGAGCCTTCCACCCTTTACCAAGTATATAGATGCATTAAGATAACATGGCAATATAATGATATCCCAACAAGTAAATAATGTTCCAACAAGGAACGGTCTCCAATCTTCACCTGCAACTAGCAACGCTATAAGAGGGGCTGAGCAAAGCGGTAACATAGCCAATCAACGGTTTGCTAGGACATGGTGGGTTAGAGGTTTGACATGGCAATTTGGGAGGCTTGAAAGCAATTGGTAGGTATCGTAGCATTGGTCATAGCAAAAGAGCGAGCAATCTAGCATAGCAAAGATAGTAGGGATTTCGAGGGTATGATCATCTTGCCTGCACAGTTGTCAGAGTTGGCTGGATCCTCGAAAGCAAACTCAACGGTCTCCTCGTTAGCGAACTCGTCTCCCGGCTCTACTCAAATAAGACAAATAAGCAACAAGGACACAATCAACCGCGTGCAAGGAACAAACAATATGATGCAAGGATGATATGCTATGCGGGATGCGATGCGGGATGCATATGCAAGATATGACAGGAAATGCAAGAACCTGGACCCAACTTGGAAATCCAAGTGTGCCACTTGAAAGATGAGATGAAATCGCTTGAAAACGATATAAAGAATGCCGGAATCGGAGTTACGGTTTGGAAATGGCAAGCGATTCAAATATGGCACCGGTCTGCGATTTACAGCAAGTAGCCATCTAAATGCATTGAGATTAACATGCTACAACACCCAAACATGACAGCAAAATACATGGCAGGGATGCATACAAGATGCTTAACAAAAGTCTAGCACTGAGCTACGGCCAATTCATCCATTAATAGGTTCAAACAAGCATGGCAAAAATGCATATGGCAAACAGATTTCAGACTTAGTGAAATTAACACTTGTCTGGAATTTCAGATCAGGTAGCACTCTTCGGAGCAACAAAACTACATGCTACAGGACCTGAACATGGCAAAGTAAAGCATGGCATGGAGCTACTCAAAGAGCTTAACAAAAGTCCCTTAGTGACCTTGAGCCAAAAGGGATCAGAAAATACAATTGCAAGCATGTGAACATAGCAAAAACATAATCAGTTTTCAGACTTAGTGAAAACTGGCACATGCTGAATATAACTCAAGTAGGCATGTTTACGAGCTCGATGCACTCACTACGGTGCAAGTCATGGCAAGACAAGCATACACATCAAGAAGGCACAAAATGCAAGCTAGACATGGCAAGAACAATAGCATAGCATGCACGGATCAACTACAACATCATCGGCAAAATTGCAAACAAGTTGACAATCTGCCCAGATTCACAAAGTAGCAAAAGTAGAGCTCGATTGACTCAAGCTAGGGTGCTCCATAATTGCAAACAAAGAATGGATGGATAGAGCACTACAATAATAACAAAACATCCTTACTGATCATCCTCAAAAGAGGCACGGATCAATAGGAAACAACATGAACATATGGCATCATGGATAAACAGCTCCAGGACTTAGTGAAATTACTAAGTCCCTGAAAACAGAATTAGCAAGTGCACCACTTTGCAAGCTTGCACAAGTCACCACACACATCACAAAAATACATGGGTTGCACCTCTGGAAAGATGACAAAACCCTTAACAAAACACATGTAGAGCATCAGGGCATATCATGCACACATTAATCATGGCAAAAATGACAAAAACCTAAACGGAGTAGCAGATCTGACAATTAACTCAAGTAGCCCTCTTCTAACAGCATTTCGGGCATCAAGATGAACTCAAATGAAAATGATGCAATGGAATGAAATGATGTACTCTCTGAGATGAACATTTTGATATGCTATATGCATGAATCGGAGCTACGGATGCAAAGTATGAGCGAACGAACATGGGCAATAGGAATCTGGGGACTGTGAAAAAGAGGGGTCAACCCTAGTTCTTCTCAGATCCAGATCGGGGCTGGTGCCCGAAGTCCGCCGAGTCTCGCCGGAAATTGATGGATGCGATGGCCGGGGACACCGAGAGAGGATCCTCGGAGGCCGGCGATGGCACCCGCGGTCGCGTGGCGCAAGGACGGAGGGGGCGCGCCTCTGGATCTCGGCGGAGGAAGCGGGCCGGGAGCGTGCGCCGGAGCGTGCTCGCCTTCCCAGTAGAAAACAGAAGAAACTCGCGGGGCGGCGCGGGAACTTGGGCGGCGGGGAGGGACGGCGGCGCGCGGCACGGGATCCGGCCGGCGCGCGAGTGCGGCGCGGGCGGCTCCGGCCGGGCGGCCTGCCTCGGGCCCCGCGGGCCGCGGCGGCGCGCTGAGGAGAGAGAGGGACGGGGCTGAGGTGGCGCGAGGGGAGTGGTCGAGGAGCGGTGGAGCTGAGGTGGCGGGCTCCTATTGGTGGGAGTGAGGTGGCCGGCGAGATGGACATCTCCGCGGCGGACGCGTCGCGGCGCGAGAGGAGAATTTTAGGGTTTCGGAGAGGAAATCCGGATTTCGGGGAAGGGGTCTTTAAATAGGCATAGAGGGAGCTAGGAGTCCAAATGAGGTGCGGTTTTCGGCCACGCGATCGTGATCGAACGCTCTAGATGATGGAGCAGGTTTTAGGTGGGTTTTGGGCACAAATTGGAGGGGTGTTGGGCTGCAACACACACGAGGCCTTTTCGGTCCCTCGGTTAACCGTTGGAGTATCAAACGAAGTCCAAATGGTACGAAACTTGACAGGCGGTCTACCGGTAGTAAACCAAGGCCGCTTGGCAAGTCTCGGTCCAATCCGGAAATGTTTAATCCCCACACACGAAAGAAAGGTAGAAATGACCACCGGAGGAGAACGAAGCGCCGGAATGCAAAACGGACAACGGGGAAAATGCTCGAATGCATGAGACGAACACGTATGCAAATGCAATGCACATGATGACATGATATGAGATGCATGACAACTATAAGAACACACGGAGACAAAGACCCGAACCCGAGATAATAAATTAATTTAACGCCGGAAATGGCAAGAGTTGGAGTACAAATTGGGAAAGTAACATCCGGGGTGTTACAACACTCCACCACTACGAAAGGATCTCGTCCCGAGATCTAGGACTGAAAGAACGCCGGGTACTCAGAACGGAGGTGATCCTCGCGTTCCCAGGTAGCTTCACGGTCGGAATGGTGTGACCACTTGACTTTGAGAAATTTGATTGACTTATTGCGAGTCTTGCGTTCAGTCTCTTCAAGAATAGCAACTGGGTGCTCACGATAAGAGAGATCTTCTTGGAGCTCAATGTCCTCGAAGTTGACAGTGCGGTCAGGAGTCTTGAAGCACTTTCGAAGCTGAGAGACATGGAACACGTCATGAACATTTGCAAAGTTTGAAGGAAGCTCGAGTTGATAGGCGAGGTCGCCTCTCTTGCTGACAATCTTGAAAGGTCCCACGTATCTGGGGGCAAGCTTCCCTTTGATACCGAAGCGACGAGTACCTTTCATAGGAGAGACACGGAGGTAAACATGATCTCCGATCTCGAAAGCCAAATCACGGTGCTTACTTGTTGGAAATATGCCCTAGAGGCAATAATAAATTAGTTATTATTATATTTCCTTGTTCATGATAATAGTTTATTATCCATGCTAGAATTGTATTGATAGGAAACTCAGATACATGTGTGGATACATAGACAACACCATGTCCCTAGTAAGCCTCTAGTTGACTAGCTCGTTGATCAATAGATGGTCACGGTTTCCTGACCATGGACATTGGATGTCGTTGATAACGGGATCACATCATTAGGAGAATGATGTGATGGACAAGACCCAATCCTAAGCCTAGCACAAAGATCATGTAGTTCGTATGCTAAAGCTTTTCTAATGTCAAGTATCATTTACTTAGACCATGAGATTGTGCAACTCCCGGATACCGTAAGAGTGCTTTGGGTGTGCCAAACGTCACAACGTAACTGGGTGGCTATAAAGGTACACTACAGGTATCTCCGAAAGTGTCTGTTGGGTTGGCGCGAATCGAGACTGGGATTTGTCACTCCGTGTAAACGGAGAGGTATCTCTGGGCCCACTCGGTAGGACATCATCATAATGTGCACAATGTGATCAAGGAGTTGATCACGGGATGATGTGTTACGGAACGAGTAAAGAGACTTGCCGGTAACGAGATTGAACAAGGTATTAGGATACCGACGATCGAATCTCGGGCAAGTATCGTACCGCTAGACAAATGGAATTGTATACGGGATTGATTAAGTCCTTGACATCGTGGTTCATCCGATGAGATCATCGTGGAACATGTGGGAGCCAACATGGGTATCCAGATCCCGCTGTTGGTTATTGACCGGAGAGTCATCTCGGTCATGTCTGCATGTCTCCCGAACCCGTAGGGTCTACACACTTAAGGTTCGGTGACGCTAGGGTTATAGAGATATTAGTATGCGGTAACCCGAAAGTTGTTCAGAGTCCCGGATGAGATCCCGGACGTCACGAGGAGTTCCGGAATGGTCCGGAGGTAAAGAATTATATATAGGAAGTGCTATTTCGGCTATCGGGACAAGTTTCGGGGTCACCGGTATTGTACCGGGACCACCGGAAGGGTCCCGGGGGACCACCGGGTGGGGCCACCTGCCCCGGGGGCCACATGGGCTGTAGGGGGTGCACCTTGGCCTATATGGGCCAAGGGCACCAGCCCCAAGAGGCCCATGCGCCAAGAGAAGAGGGAAAGGAAGAGTCCTAAAGGGGGAAGGCACCTTCGAGGTGTCTTGGGGAGGATGGACTCCTCCCTTGGCCGCACCCTTCCTTGGAGGAAGGGCCAAGGCTACGCCCCCCTCTCCCTTGGCCCTATATATAGTGGGGGGAAGGGAGGGCAGCAACACATAAGCCCTGGCGCCTCCCTCTCCCTCCTCCCGCAGCGCTTGGCGAAGCCCTGTTGGAATCCCGCTACTTCCACCACCACGCCGTCGTGCTGCTGGATCTCCATCAACCTCTCCTCCCCCCTTGCCGGATCAAGAAGGAGGAGACGTCGCTGCTCCGTACGTGTGTTGAACGCGGAGGTGCCGTCCGTTCGGCGCTAGGATCATCGGTGATTTGGATCACGACGAGTACGACTCCATCAACCCCGTTCTCTTGAACGCTTCCGCGCGCGATCTACAAGGGTATGTAGATCCACTCCTCCCTCGTTGCTAGATGACTCCATAGATAGATCTTGGTGACACGTAGGAAAATTTTGAATTTATGCTACGTTCCCCAACAGTGGCATCATGAGCTAGGTATATGCGTAGTTTCTATGCACGAGTAGAACACAAAGTAGTTGTGGGCGTTGATTTTGTTCAATATGCTTACCGTTACTAGTCCAATCTTGATTCGGTGGCATTGTGGGATGAAGCGGCCCGGACCGACCTTACACGTACTCTTATTTGAGACTGGTTCCACCGACTGACATGCACTAGTTGCATAAGGTGGCTAGCGGGTGTCTGTCTCTCCCACTTTAGTCGGATCGGATTCGATGAAAAGGGTCCTTATGAAGGGTAAATAGCAATTGGCATATCACGTTGTGGTCTTTGCGTAGGTAAGAAACGTTCTTGCTAGAAACCCATAGCAGCCACGTAAAACATGCAAACAACAATTAGAGGACGTCTAACTTATTTTTGTAGGTTATGCTATGTGATGTGATATGGCCAAAAGGATGTGATGAATGATATATGTGATGTATGAGATTGATCATGTTCTTGTAATAGGAATCACGACTTGCATGTCGATGAGTATGACAACCGGCAGGAGCCATAGGAGTTGTCTTAATTTATTTATGACCTGCGTGTCAACATAAACGTCATGTAATTACTTTACTTTATTGCTAAACCGTTAGCCTGTAGTAGTAGAAGTAATAGTTGGCGAGACAACTTCATGAAGACACGATGATGGAGATCATGATGATGGAGATCATGGTGTCATGCCGGTGACGATGATGATCATGGAGCCCCCGAAGATGGAGATCAAAAGGAGCAAATGATATTGGCCATATCATGTCACTATTTGATTGCATGTGATGTTTATCATGTTTATACATCTTATTTGCTTAGAACGACGGTAGTAAATAAGATGATCCCTCATTAAAATTTCAAGAAAGTGTTCCCCCTAACTGTGCACCATTGCGAAAGTTCGTCGTTTCGAAGCACCACGTGATGATCGGGTGTGATAGATTCTTACGTTCACATACAACGGGTGTAAGCCAGATTTACACACGCGAAACACTTAGGTTGACTTGACGAGCCTAGCATGTACAGACATGGCCTCGGAACACAAGAGACCGAAAGGTCGAGCATGAGTCGTATGGTAGATACGATCAACATGAAGATGTTCACCGATGTGACTAGTCCGTCTCACGTGATGATCGGACACGGCCTAGTTGACTCGGATCATGTAATCACTTAGATGACTAGAGGGATGTCTATCTGAGTGGGAGTTCATAAGATGAACTTAATTATCCTGAACATAGTCAAAAGGTCTTCGCAAATTATGTCGTAGCTCGCGCTTTAGTTCTACTGTTTAGATATGTTCCTAGAGAAAAATTTAGTTGAAAGTTGATAGTAGCAATTATGCGGACTAGGTCCGTAAACTGAGGATTGTCCTCATTGCTTCATAGAAGGCTTATGTCCTTAATGCACCGCTCAGTGTGCTGAACCTCGAAACGTCGTCTGTGGATGTTGCGAACATCTGACATACACATTTTGATAACTACGTGATAGTTCAGTTAAACGGTTTAGAATTGAGGCACCGAAAGACGTTTTTGAAACGTCGCGAAACATATGAGATGTTTCGAGGGCTGAAATTGGGATTTCAGGCTCGTGCCCACGTCAAGAGGTATAAGACCTCCGACGATTTTCTTAGCCTGCAAACTAAGGGAGAAAAGCTCAATTGTTGACTTGTGCTCAGATTGTCTGAGTACAACAATCGCTTGAATCGAGTGGGAGTTGATCTTCCAAATGAAATAGTGATGGTTCTCCGAAGTCATTACCACCAAGCTGCTTAGAGCTTCGTGATGAACTATAATATATCAGGGACATATATGATGATCCTTGAGATATTCGCGATGTTTGACACCACAAAAGTAGAAATCAAGAAGGAGCATCAATTGTTGATGGTTGGTGAAACCACTAGTTTCAAGAAGGGCAAGGGCAAGAAGGGATACTTCATGAAACGGCAATTCAGCTGCTGCTCTAGTGAAAAAACCCAAGGTTGAACCCAAACCCGAGACTAAGTGCTTCTGTAATAAGGAACAGCCACTGGAGCAGAATTACCCTAGATACTTGGTAGATGAGAAGGCTGGCAGTCGATAGAAGTATATTGGATATACATTATGTTATGTGTACTTTACTAGTACTCCTAGTAGCACCAGGGTATTAGATACCGGTTCGGTTGCTAAGTGTTAGTAACTCGAAATAAAAGCTACGGAATAAACGGAGACTAGCTAAAGGTGAGCTGACGATATGTGTTGGAAGTGTTTCCAATGTTGATATGATCAAGCATCGCACGCTCCCTCTACCATCGAGATTGGTGTTAAACCTGAATAATTGTTATTTGGTGTTTGCGTTGAGCATAGACATGATTGGATTATGACTATCGCAATACGGTTATTCATTTAAAGAGAATAATAGTTACTCTATTTATTTGAATAATACCTTCAATGGTCTTGCACCTAAAATGAATGGTTTATTGAATCTCGATCGTAGTGATACACATGTTCATGCCAAAAGATATAAGATAGTAATGATAGTACCACCTACTTGTGGCACTGCCACGTAAGTCATATCGGTATAAAACGCATGAAGAAGCTCCATGTTGATGGATCTTTGGACTCACTCATTTTTGAAAGGTTTGAGACATGCGAACCATGTCTATTGGTGTATATGCATGAAGAAACTCCATGCAAATGGACCGTTTGGACTCACTTGATTTTGAATCACTTGAGACATGCAAATCATACCACATGGGCAAGATGACTGAAAGCCTCGTTTTCAGTAAAATGGAACTAGAAAGCAACTTGTTGGAAGTAATACATTTTGATGTGTGCAGTCCAATGAGTGCTGAGGCGTGTAGTGGATATCGTTATGTTCTTACTTCACAGATGATTTGAGTAGATGTTGAGTATATTTACTTGATGAATCACGAGTCTGAATTATTGAAAGGTTCAAGTAATTTCAGGGTGAAGTTGAAAAATCATCGTGACAAGAGGATAAAAGATCTATGATATGATCATAGAGATGAATATCTGAATTACGAGTTTGGCACAAAATTAAGACATTGTGGAAATCGTTTCACAACTAATACAGCCTGGAACACCATAGTGTGATGGTGTGTCCGAACATCATAACTGCACCCTATTGGATATGATGCATACCATGATGTCTCTTATCGAAATACCCCGACGATAGTTTATGGGTTAGGCATTAAAGACAACCACATTCACTTTAAATAGGGCACCACGTAATTCCGATGAGATGACACCGTATGAACTATGGTTTAGGGAAACCTAAGCTGTCATTTCTTAAAAGTTTGGGGCTGCGACGCTTATGTGAAAAAGTTTCAGGCCGATAAGCTCGAACCCAAAGCGGATAAATGCATCTTCATAGGACAACCCAAAAAAGTTGGGTATACCTCCTGTCTCAGATCCAAAAGCAATAAGGGATTCTTTCTAGAATCGGGTTCTTTCTCGAGGAAAAGTTTCTCTCGGAAGAATTGAGTGGGAGGATGGTGGAGACTTGATGAGGTTATTGAACCGTCTCTTCAACTAGTGTGTGGCAGGGCACAGGAAGTTGTTCCTGTGGCACCTACACCAATTGAAGTGGAAGCTTATGATAGTGATCATGAAACTTCAGATCAAGTCACTACCAAACCTCGGGATGACAAGGATGCGTACTACTTCAGAGTGGTACGTAATCCTGTCTTGGAAGTCATGTTGCTAGACAACAATGAACCTACGAGCTATGGAGAAGCGATGGTGGGGCCGGATTCCGATAAATGGCTCGAAGCCATAAAATCCGAGAGAGGATCCATGTATGAAACAAAGTGTAGACTTTGGACAGAACACTCGATGGTCATAAGGCTGTTGAGTGCAGATGGATTTTAAAAGGAAGACGGACAATGATGGTAAATGTCACCATTAAGAAAGCTCGACTTGTCGTTAAGATGTTTTCCGACAAGTTCAAGGAGTTGACTACGATGAGACTTCTTCTCACTCGTAGCGATGCTAAGAGTCTGTTGGAATTATATTAGCGATTACTGCATTATTTATGAAATCTTGCAGATAGGATGTCAAAACATTGTTTCCTCGACGATTTTCTTGAGGAAAGGTTGTATGTGATACAACCGGAAGGTTTTGTCAATCCTGAAAGATGCTAATAAGTATGCAAAGCTCCAGCAATCCTTCTAGGGACTGGAGTAAGCATCTCGGAGTTGGAATGTATGCTTTGATGATGATCAAAGATTTTGGGTTTATACAAAGTTTATGAGAAACTTGTATTTCCAAAGAAGTGAGTGGGAGCACTATAGAATTTCTGATAAAATATATGTTGTTGACATATTGTTGATCAGAAATGACGTAGAATTTCTGGAAAGCATATAGGGTTATTTGGAAAGTGTTTTTCAATGGAAAGCCTGGATTAAGCTACTTGAACATTGAGCATCAAGATCTATAAGGATAGATCAAAACGCTTAATGGTACTTTCAAATGAGCACATACCTTGACATGAATCTTGAAGGTGTTCAAGATGGATCAGTCAAATAAGGAGT